>NC_056728.1:972704201-972759201 GCF_019279795.1 Protopterus annectens
CAGTAGTTGCTCAGACTTTCTTAGAGATTTTGTCCTGTTCAAGTAGAATCTTAGTTGTCTGTGTACATCCAATGAATGCAGAATCCACTCCCCCTTGTTCTGTGGATTTGAGAAAAAAGTTGGCAGATGAATGGTCTGATTAAGAGCCACACTAGATACCACTTTTGGCATAAAGGATGGATTTGTCCTGAGCGCTACCCTGTCCGGGTAGAAAATAATAAAAGGCTCCACTGCCACGGCAGCCTGTAGTTCTGAGATCCTTCTAGCTAAAGTGACTGCTAAAAGAAAAGCAGTCTTCCAAGATAGAAATTTTTTGTCCGCAGTAGCAGCTGGCTCAAAAGGAGGCAGGGTAAGTTTTTCCAAAACAAAATTGAGGTCCCATGCAGGAGTTGGTGCTCTCCTGGGAGGTCTTAAATTTTTGGCCCCTCTGAGATACTGCTTTAGCAGGGGATGAGAAAAGAGGAAAGGCTCTGTGTTGTAATGAACTGAAATGACAGAGGTGTGGATTTTTATGGAAGAGAAAGATAGGCCCTTGTGAAGCATCTCAGTTAAATATTGCAGAATCTGAGGAATATTGGGCATTGCTGTGCTTATTCCTTGTGCCTGATTCCAGGCAAAGAATATTTTCCATTTATCAGCATAAGATTTTCTAGAACTAGGCCTTCTAGCCTCCAAAATGACATCCATCACAGGTTTGCTGAGAGATGTAAAGTACAGTTTTGTACCTACCATAAATGTAGATGTCCGAACAGGATAGCATAGTATCTGCCTCAGACACCTTATCTACTGTCTCAGCAGAGCTTTCAAATTCTGCACACTCAGCTCCAAATTCTGAATCTTGCAGCATGGCTAATCAACTAATTTCACCAGATGTCCTTCAAGGATGCATCTGCAGTCCTTACAAATGGGTTGTCCTGTCGTCAGGCAGCCCTTCGGTCGGCCGGATTCCAAAGTCTGGGTCTGGCCTCGGCTGGTGTCGCACTTCACCCGACGTCATCTCTGCTGGTCTTCGGGTATAAAGGCATCAGCCGACGGCATTTTCCTCAGTGTTTCTTGTCCCAGATGCCAGTTGCCCTCTTGGTAAGCTAAATTTTTGGATAAATGCCAATGTTTCCAAAAAGGTAGAAGGCAAACACAAAAAATAAGCATGTATGTACATATATACAAACAAATACACCATAAGAGATCCCCCCCAGCTAGCTATTAGGTGGGTAAATACCCTAGGAGTACCACAGAGGGGAAGGAGGGAGGGTAATCCTAACTGCAGATGCTATCCTGTTCGGACATCTACATTTATGGTAGGTACAAAACTGTACTATGTCCTTCAAGGATGCATCTGCAGTCCTTACAAATGGGTAGAATACCATAGCCAAACTAGGGAGGAGGAAGAAGAATTATGGTGTAGTTAGGATCCCTTGCAAAACAGCAGTGGCAAACCCTGCTCGGGATCTAGAGTATAGAGGTAAGTTATAATGCTTGGCAAATGTATGCACGGAGGTCCAAGTAGCAGCCTCAATAATGTCCTTGGTAGCCACTCCTCGTAAGAAAGCTGTGGTAGTGGCTGTAGCCCTTGTAGAATGAGGCCTTATGTTCTGTGGAATTTGCTTTCCATGGTAGGAGTAACAGAATCTTATGCAATTTCCTATCCACTTGGAGATTGTCTGTTTGGAAATTGCTTTTCCTTCCCTTCCTGTTGCATAAGCTACTAGAAGCTGGTCAGTTTTTCTATTGCCCTTGGTTCTGTCCAGGTAGTAGCGCAACTGTCTATGTACATCCAAGGTATGCAGCAGTCTTTCCCCCCTGTTCTGTGGATTGGGGAAGAAGGTATGTAGGTGGATTGCCTGGTTTAGAGACACTCTGGATACCACCTTAGGCATAAATGTAGGATTAGTTCTCATGGACACGCTATCTTGATGGAAGATTAGGAAGGGTTGTACTGCCATTAAGGCCTGTAGTTCCGAAACCCTTCTTGCTGAAGTAATTGCCAGTAGGAAAGCAGTTTTCCAGGATAGGTGTTGAAGATCTGCTGTTGCTGCTGGTTCGAATGGAGGGAGTGTCATTTTTTCTAGTACAAAGTTCAAGTCCCAGGCTGGTAATGGTGGTTTCCTAGGAGGTTTTACATTCTTGATTCCTCTGAGGAACTGCCTGAGTAGAGGATGTGAGAAGACAGGGGGATCGAAGCTGTATTCTGCAGAAATAGCTGATGCATGTATCTTGATGGAGGAATAGGACAGGCCTGTATGGAGAAGCTCTGCCAAATACTCCAGGATGTTGGCAATATCTATCTTTGACACATCTTTCCCTCTTTCAGTACTCCAAATGACAAACCTTTTCCATTTTCCTGCATAGTTCCTTCTTGTTGAAGGTCTGCGGGCCTCAAGGATAATGTCTTTAACCCTTTGGGATAAATCTGGGTTAGTTGCTCCTATGTAATGTTCCAGGCAGTCAGTTGCAGAGTTTTCAGGTTTGGATGCAGGATGTTGTAGTCGCTCTGAGTTAACATCAAAGGAATCAGGGGTAGTGTCCACGTTTCCCCCCGAGACATGCTCCTCAGCAATGGGTACCAATGTTGTCTTGGCCAATTTGGAGCTATCAGAATTATCCTTGGACGTTCCTCTTTGATTTTCAGTAGTACCTTGTGCATCAAAGGAAGAGGTGGAAATGCATATGCTGTCAGGCCTTTCCAACTGAAGGATAGAGAGTCCACCTTCCAAGCAAGTGGGTGGTATGTCCTTGTGCAGAATTTCTTGAGCTGGTGATTGAGTGGGGATGCGAATAGATCTATTTGTGGCATTCCCCATTTCTTTGTGATGACCTTGAAGATGTCCGGGTGCAGCATCCATTCGTGAGCATCCGAGGTAGTTCTGCTTAACATGTCTGCTAGGATGTTTTCTTTTCCCGGTACAAATATTGCCTGTAACTGAATGTTGTAGCTCAGAGCCATATTCCATAGGTCCAGAGCCATTCGACATAGGGGGTATGAATGAGTGCCTCCCTGTTTGTTGATGTACCACATGACTGTGGTGTTGTCTGTCCTTATCATCAATTGGCCTTCTTTGAGGAATGGTCTGAAATTCTGGCTTGCTAGTTTTACTGCCAGCATTTCCTTTTGATTTATGTGCAGGTGCAGCTGGTCTGGAGTCCATAAGCCTTGAATGCATTTGTCCAACATGTGGGCCCCCCAACCTAGGTCTGAGGCGTCCGTTGTGATGGTTTGGCTTGCTTGAATGTTGTGGAAGGACAAACCTGGGTTTGCCTGGCATGTTTGAGCCCACCATAGGAATTCTTGTTTCAGGCATGGGATTAGTGGTATTTCGGTTTCCAAGCTGTGCCTGTGTTGAGACCATAAATTCTTTAGGTACCACTGTAGCTTTCTCATATGCAGTCTGGCATGGGGGACCAGGATTATGCAGGATGCCATGAAGCCCAAGGCCTGCAGTACTTTCCTTGCTGTTAGTTTGTTCTGCTTTGTTAATGCCAAGAAGTAAAGAGGAAGTTGTTCTTGTTTTTCTGCAGTTAGGAATGCCATCTGTTTTACTGTGTCCAATTCTGCACCCAAGAATGTTCTTGTTTGGGATGGCATCAGTCTTGACTTTTTTAAATTGACTGTGTATCCCAGGGCTTGTAGTAACCAAATGACTCTTTGTAAGTCTTGTGTCAGCTTGCTTTTGTTGTCCGCTTGTATCAGGCAGTCATCCAGGTATGGGTAAATTTGGATTCCCTGTAGCCTGCAATGAGCGATTACTGATGCCAGGCATTTCGTGAACACTCTGGGCGCAGTAGATAAGCCAAAGGGCAATGCTGAGAATTGATAATGCTCTGATCCTGCAAGAAATCTGAGGTATCTTCTGCAATTTGGTCATATGGGGACGTGCAGGTATGCCTCCTTGAGATCTAGAGTTACCAGCCAACACTCCTTGCCCAGCATGGGAAGAAGTTGCTGTAGGGTCAGCATTTTGAATTTTGGAACAATGATGAATGTGTTTAAAGCGGACAGGTCGAGAATAGGTCTCCAATTTTTTTCTTTTCTTGGTACTAGGAAAAGTCTGGAGTAAAATCCTTTGCCCTGTTCTGTAGGTGGTACCCTTTCCACAGCTCTCATCTTTGTTAATTGAGCTATTTGTTTTAGGGCTTCTGTCTTTTGATTTGGTGGTAGGTTTGGCATTCCACTTTACTGGTAAGGTGTGGAAATGAAACCTGTAGCCTTGGTCTATAGTTTGCAAAATCCACTTGTCTCTTGTGATATAGTGCCAGTTTTTTGAAAATAAGGCTAACTTTCCGCCTAAGGGTGCTGCTATTTGTTCCCTGGTAGGCGGTGTCAGAGCCAAGTCACTGTGATTGTCCTGTTGCAGTGGTAGTGGTTGTGTCTGTGCCTCGTTGGTTATTGCCTTGCCACTGACGTCCTCTGTAGGCACCTCCTCTGGATTGATTTCTGCCTCTGGAACATCTATTCCTGCCTCTCTGAGATTTAGAGGAGTCTGGAAAGGACCAATTTTTGGAAGGCCAGTTCCTGCTACACCTGGGGGGCTGAACCTGTAAGAAATCTTTAACTGTTTGTACAGATTTTGCCTTCTCTTCCATTTTCTTCATTACTTGTTGGGCAGGAGGACCAAATAGACTGACCTTATCCATAGGAGCATCTAATAGCTTTGTTTTAACATGATCCGGCAAGACCTGCTCTTTCAACCATGCATGCCTTCTTATAACTGTGCCAGTCATGGCTGATCTAAATGAAGCCTCCAGTGCATCATAGCCACATTTTAAAGAATGGTTACTAACCTGCTGAATGTTATTCACCATTTCTAAAACATATTTCTTATCTAAGGAATCATCAGAGGACAGTTTCTTAGCTAACTGATCAAGCATAAACTCTTGGTATTGGATCATATGAAACTGACAGTTCAAAGCTCTAGCTGAGAGAGTAGCAGAGGTGTATACTTTTTTACCCCATCTCTCTAAGGACCTGGATTCCCTTTCAGAAGGGAGACGGTTTTTCGCTGAGGTCGAGGCTACTGCCTTAGGCCCCTGGGAGATAGTCTCAGGATCTGCAAGAGGAGCCTTGTATAAGTGGTGATGAGTGTCCGGTACCCTGTAAAACCTATCGGGCTTGGCAGGGGCTGGAGGTAAAGTATCAGGAGCAGTGCAAGCATCATTGAATGCATCATCCACAACAGGAAGAACTGGAGGTATAGCTAAGGGCCTATGTTGCGGTAAGTGTAGAAAGGTCCTAAGCCTTTTTCTTGAATCTGAGAAATCTTGTCCCTGCCATTGGAATTGCTCTCTCATGGCATGTAAGGTTTCCCCAAAGGAAAATTCCTCTGGTGGAGAGGCAGAAGGAATAGATTCTTCAGCATCGGAATCTTCATAAGTAGAAAAAGGAGCCTCTGGATGGTCTGTATTGTCTGAATCATCAGAAGAGTCATCTGAGGACACTGGCTCAGGGGGCTCTGCTCTAGGTCTCTTTTCTGGAGGTTGAGAGGCCCTGTCTGGGTGAGATTGGGATCCCCTTATTAAAGAGATGAGATCCTCTGCCAGAGTAAGCATTTGGGAACTGGAACTGGGCCTGTGAGAGGGGGGCTTAACAGGCACAGACTTAGCAGTTCTGGCTGCTTTAGCCCTAGCAAAGGCCTTTATAGACATGGCTGCAGGAGGCCTAGCAGCACCACCACGTGCTGGGGTAGAGACATCCAAAGGGATGGTGTCCGATAATTCTAGAGAAACCACATTAGTAGGCAAAATTTCAGAGGCCGATTCAACTAAGGTAGCAGGGGCCTCGGTAGTAGTCATGGATTCGGCTGAAGATTGACCCGTTTGCTCGGTTTCGGCCGAAACCAAGACACTCGCGGTTTGCTTAACCGTGGTTTCGGCCGAAACCACGGACCGCGAGTGTCGGTCTTTTTCTTTGCGTTTCTTAACAATTTGAGAAGTCGGAGGATCCGACGGCATAATGTACGCAAAATCTGAGCCGAAAAACTGTTCAGCAAACTCCGACCGACGCCTAAGCGTTCGTCGGTTGAAGGAAGCACAGGCTAAACAGGCTGCTATGTCGTGGTCTGGGCCTAAACAAGGTAAGCAGTAAGAGTAGAAATCTTTATGAGGTATTTGTTTCCCACAAGTTAAACAGTTATTCACTTTTTCTGACATCGGCTGAGGCAAGAAAGAGTCCCCAACGGGGTACTTAGCTTTTAGAAGTCTTCAAGTAGTATTCGGTAGTAGTAATCTCTGGATCTGACCGACCGGCACTTGCGAACAGCTTCTGCTTGGCCACGGCAAGAAAGACTGAGGAAAATGGCGTCGGCTGATGCCTTTATACCCGAAGACCAGCAGAGATGACGTCGGGTGAAGTGTGACACCAGCCGAGGCCAGACCCAGACTTTGGAATCCGGCCGACCAAAGGGCTGCCTGACGACAGGACAACCCATTTGTAAGGACTGCAGATGCATCCTTGAAGGACATCTGGTGAAATTAGTTGATTAGCCATGCTGCAAGATTCAGAATTTGGAGCTGAGTGTGCAGAATTTGAAAGCTCTGCTGAGACAGTAGATAAGGTGTCTGAGGCAGATACCACAGAGGAAGGTGTGACATATTGCGTAGGAGCAGGTACCAGTGTTGGCGAGGCCAGTCTGGAGCAATCAGAATCATTTTTGTTTTTTCCTGTCTGAATTTTAGTAATACCTTGGAGAGCAAAGGCAGAGGGGGAAAAGCATAGACTGATAGGTTTTTCCAGCTGAAGGATAGAACATCCACTTTCCAAACTTTTTTGTGATGGATTCTTGTGCAGAATTTGTCCAACTGATAGTTTTGTGGTGAGGCAAAAAGATCTATATTTGGGCCCCCCCATTTGCATGTCAACATGCTGAAGATTTGCGGATTCAGTTTCCAATCGTGTGGGTCCATAAGATTTCTGCTTAGTTCATCTGCCAGAGTATTTTGCTTTCCAGGGAGAAACTGAGCTTGTAGATGTATTTGGTAAGTCAAGGCTGTGTTCCACAATGCCATGGCTAGTCTGCAAAGGGGGTAGGAATGGGCACCCCCCTGCTTGTTTATGTACCACATGACTGTGGTGTTGTCCGTCTTTATCAGTAGTTGTCCTGGATAAAGAAAGTCCTTGAAAGCTGTCAGAGCATTCTGTACAGCTAGCATCTCTTTCTGGTTGATATGCAGATGTATTTGATTTGGACTCCATTCGCCCTGAATGCATCTCCCTGCCAGATGCACCCCCCAAGCATAGTCTGATGCATCTGTAGTCAGGGTTTGGGTGGCAGGGGGTGGAATGAATGGCAGTCCCTTGTTTTAGTGACAGGCCTCTGCCCACCATAGGAACTCTTACTGAAGGCAAGGAATGATAGGAATCTTTGTTTCCAGGCTGTGACAATGTTGACACCATAAGCTTTTTAGGTACCATTGAAGTTTCCTCATATGCAGTCTTGCATATGGAATTAGAAGAATGCAGGAAGCCATGAACCCCAAGGCCTGCAGAATTTGTCTTGCAGATAACTAGGTTTTTGTGGCCACTTGTTTAAAGTAAAGTCATCAATTGGATTTGTTTGTCTGGCGTGATGTAAGCCATCTGGGAAGCTGTATTCAAGCTTGCACCCAGGAATGTAATTTTTTGAGAGGGTACCAGTTGTGATTTCTTTTCATTCATGGTGTACCCTAGGCAAGTTAGAAGCCTTTTTACAAATGCCAGATGCTGTAGAAGAGTGTCCTTGTTCTCTGCCTGAATTAGACAATCGTCCAGATAAGGATAAATTTGAATGTTTCTTTGTCTGCAAAATGCAATTACTGGTGCCAGGCACTTTGTGAAGACACTGGGACCAGTAGATAAGCCAAAGGGCAGTGCAGAGAACTGGTAATGCAAATAGCCTGCTTTGAAGTGGAGGTATCTTCTGCAAGATTCCCTGATTGGGATATGCAGGTAAGCCTCTTTTAAGTCTAGTTACCAACCAGGCATCCTTGCCTAGCATAGGCAGTAACTGTTGTAGAGTCAGCATCTTGAATTTTGGAATGTCCAGGAAAGTATTTAGAATGGATAAGTCCTGAATTGGATGCCATGATTCGTCTTTTCTGGGTACCAGGAAACGTCTTGAATAAAAACCTTGTCCCTTTTCCTTTTCTGGTACTGGTTGAATAGCCCCTATATTCATGAGGGACATAACTTGTTTCTGGGCCTCTGCCCACTGATTTGGAGGCAGATCTGGCCATCCATTTGGAATTGGCAACGTGTGGAAATGAAATCTGTATCCCTGGGATACTATATTTAAAACCCACTTGTCCAGGGTAATTAGATGCCAATTTTGTGCATGAAGTGCTAGTTTTCTCCCCAAATGGGCTGCCAAAAGATAAGTGCTTGGAAATGGCAGAGAAAGGTCTTTGAGACTGTTTACCGTAGGGAGGTGTCTTGCTACTTCCAGATTTGGAGGTGGAGGCACCACATTGTTTTGTTCTGTAAGTTCCTTGTGACAAACCTGGAGCCTTTGGAGTGTCTGGGTTTGACCAGAGCAGCTCTGGTGGGTACTGGAAAGGACCAATTCTTAGTAGTCCAGTGCCTACTGAACCTAGGTGGCTGCACTTGTAGGAAATTTTTTACAGATTGCATAGATTTAGCTTTGTCTTCCATCTTTTTCAAAACTTCTTCTGCCTTATTACCAAATAAACTGTCCTGTTTTAAAAGAGCATCCAACAATTTTTGCTTTAACATGATCAGGCAGATTTTGCACCTTGAGCCAAGCCTGCCTTCTTATCACAGATCTAGTTACAGTGGCACTGCAAGAGGCCTCCAAGGAATCAAAACCACATTGCAAAGTATGCTTTCCAACTTGTTCAGCTGAATGCAATAAATCCTGTAACTCTATTTTCCACACGGTCAGAAATCATCATTTTCTGTTTAAGTAAGCCCATGACATGCTGCTGATTGACAGTTTAAAGCCCTGATTGCCAGGGTTGCAGATGTGTAAACCTTCTTACCCCATCTATCCAGCGCCCTGGAGTCTCTATCAGAAGGGGTAGGGTTTTTAGCAGTAGAAGCCTTAACACCCTTGGGACGCTGAGAAATTCTTTCAGGGTCAGCAGTAGGGTTTTTAAAAAAAATTGTGAGAGTCAGGAACCCTGTAATATCTGTCTGGCTTACTACGAGCTGGAGGCAGGGAATCAGGAGTCATGCTGGATTCTGAGAAAACATCATCAACAATGTCTAGAACAGGAGGTATAGCCAAAGGCCTATGCTGAGGAAGAAGGAAATCCCTAAGCCTCTTTTTGGATTCTGAAAAATCCTGACTCTCCCAATGAAAATGTTCCCTTAAGGTATGTAAAGTTTCTCCAAAAGAAAAATCCTCAGGAAGAGAAGCAGAAGGGATGGATTCTTCTGCATCAGAGTCCTCATAAGGTGGAATAGATAATTCCTGATCAGAAGAGGAATCAGACGAAATGGAAACCTGATCTGAAGATTCATAATCAGTGCCTTGTCTAGGCCTCTTAGCAGGAGGAGGTTGGGAACCCCTGATCAAGGTAATTAAATCCTCAGCCATTTTGATAATTTGTTTTTAGGCATAGGGGCCTGTGCACATGGCCCAAGTGTTGGTTTTTTAGACATAGAAGTTGGTTTTGGCCTTGTTTATGAAGATGGCATCGGTTTAATGCACAAATCTTTAGGCTTGAAAACACCGTCAGAAGCCAGTGCCTGCTCAGCGGCTCCAGACCCATCTAAGGTAGAGACATCTGTGAGTTCAATACTTAAAGTGTCTCGCGGCATACCTGACTCCGAATGGGTCTCAGTAGGCGCCTGCGGAATCAAAAGTAGCGAGTATCAGGGGCTACAAAAGTGCATCACTGAGTACCGGCGAACTGGCGACTGGCTTAGGAGAAGTTTTGTCGTCAGTTTTGGACCTCAACAGTCTGTCTCTGTCTTTTTCTTTGCATTTTTTTGTGAATTCCGGTAGTCGGATTGCTAACTGACGACATTTCTGGATAGTTAAATCTTGAGCCTAAATATTTAGATGCAAAAATATACCGATGCTTAATAGTGCGTTGGTTAAATTTAGCACAAAACTGACAGCAAGGCATGTTCTGGTCAGGGTCTAGGCAAGGAATACAGTACAAATGAAAATCCTTATGATGTATTTGCTTATTAACTTTTACTGACATCGATAAGGACCAAGAAAAAGTTTCCCCAACGGGGTACTTAGCATTAAGTTGAAGACTTCGGTTCTGAAACTCGAAAATGACAATTTCAGGAGTCGGCCGACCGGCACTTGCGAACTGCTTCTGCTTCGGGCACCGTGCGGCAAGAAAGACTGATGAAAATGGCGTCAGCTGCATGTTTTATACCCCTGATGACCTGACATCATGGAAGAAGGGACAGCAACCGACGCAGGACCCAAGACTTATCAGGCCGACTGAGGGCAACCTGCCAGCAGATTACCCAAATGTAAAGACTGCAACAGTGAAACATGAAAAAACATCCACAATGCAAAGTATGTTTTCCAACCTGCTCACCACAATGCATTAAATCCTGTAATTCTTTATTTTCGGCACACTCAGGAATCAACATAATTTTCTGTTTAAGCAACCCAATAACATGTTGTTGATACTTTGAAACTGGCAGTTAAAAGCCCTAATGGCCAAGGTTGCAGACGTGTAAACCTTCTTACCCCATCTATCCAGCACCCTGGAGTCTCTATCAGAGGGGGGTAGGATTTTTAGCAGTAGAAGCCTTAATGCCCTTGGGTCCCTGTGAAATAGTCTCTGGATCTGCAATAGGATTTTTAAAGAGGAACGTGTGTGAATCAGGAACCCTGTAATATCTGTCAGGTTTTCTGGGAGCAGGAGGCAAAGAATCAGGAGCCAAGCTAGTATCTGAAAAGGCATCATCAACAATGTCTAATACAGGAGGTATAGCTAAAGGCCTATGCTGTGGCAGGAGTAAGAAATCCCTAAGCCTTCTTTTTTGAATCAGAAAAATCCTGGCTTTCCCAGTGGAAATGCACCTTAGAGTATGTAAGGTCTTACCAAAAGAAAAATCTTCTGGAGGAGAAGCAGAGGGAATAGAGTCCTCTGCATTAGAATCCTCATAAGTAGATAAGGGCAAATCCAGATCATCAGAAGAATCAGAAAAAAATCAGAATCCTGGTCAGAAGATTCATAAACAACCTCAGTCCTAGGTCTCTTAGAAGGAGGACGTTGGCTTCCCCTGATTAAGGTTATAAGATCTTCAGCCATTCTTATCATTTGTTTTTTTAGGCATAGAGGCCTGAGCATGTGGCCTGGGCGTCAGTTTCTTAGGCATGGTTCGAGATTTTGGCCTAAATGAAGAAGGAGGCATCGGTTTAATATGCAAGTCCATAGGCCTGAATACACCCTCAGAAGCCGGTGCCTGCACAGTGGCTCCGAACCCATCCAAGGTAGAGACATCCACAGGTTCCACAGCTGAAGCATCCCGCGGCATACCGGACTCCAAATGGATCTCAGTAGAGGCCTGCGAGTCAGAAGTAGCAGGTATCAGGGGCTGCGAAAGTGCCTCACTGAGTACCAGTGAACAGGCGACTGGCTTAGGAGAAGCGTCGTCAGCAGCTTTGTACCTCGGCGGCCTGTCTCTGTCTTTATCTTTGCGAGTTTTTTTTCAGTATCCCGGTAGTTGGATTGCTAACTGATGGCATTTCTGGATAATTAAACCGAGAACTGAAATATTTAGAGGCAAAGATATAACGACGACGGATAGTGCGCAGATTAAATAAAGCACAAAACCGACAACAAAGTACGTCGTGGTCAGGGTCTAGGCAAGGAATACAGTACGAATTAAAATCTTTGTGAGGTATTTGCTTTACACAAGTAATGCAATTATTAACTTTTACTGAGATTGGTAAGGAGCAAGAAAAAGTTTCCCCAGTGGGGTACCTTAGCTTTAGTTGAAGACTTCGGTTCTGAAACTCGAAAACAAAAATTTCAGGAGTCGGGCGACCGGCACTTGCGAACTGCTTCTGCTTCAGGCACTGCATGGCAATAAAGACTGATGTAATGACATCGGTTGCATGTTTTATACCCCTGACGACCTGACGTCATGGAAGAAAGGACAGCAACCGACGCAGGCCCCAAAACTTTGTTAATGAGGCCGACTGAGGGCTATTGCAAGCAGATAACCCAAATGTAATGACTGCAACAGTGAAACACGAAGAACACCTGTACTACATTCTTCGTGTTTCACTGTTGCAGTCATCACATTTAGGTTGATTCCCAAAGCTAAGGAAGGGTGGAGGTAGTTAAGAAGCATTAGGGCTGGCAATCAGGCCCTGTAAGACTGCTGTGGCAAATCCAGCTCTGGATTTAGAAAAGAGAGATAAGTGGTAATGCTCAGTGAAGGTGTGTACAGAGCTCCTGGTTGCAGCTTCTAGTATGTCCCTGGTAGGATCTCCCCTGAGGAATGCTGTAGAGGTTGATGTAGCCATAGTGGGATGTGTTCTGATCCCCTGTGGGGTAGTTTTCCTATGGTGCTTGTAGCAGAAATGGATGCAGTGTGCTATCCATTTAGAAATGGTTTGCTTTGAAATGGCCTTGCCCTCTGCCCCTGCAGCAAAGCTGACCAGCAGATGGTCGGATTTTCTGAAAGGTTTAGTCCTGTCCAGATAGAACCTGAGCTGCCTGTGCATGTCCAGGGAGTGCAGTACCCTTTCCCCTTTATTCTGAGGATTAGGGAAAAAAGTTGGCAAATGAATGGATTGGTATAAAGCCACACTAGATACCACCTTGGGCATAAATGATGGGTTCGTCCTGAGGGAGACCCTGTCCGCATGGAAGATAATGAAGGGTTCCATGGCCATAAGGGCCTGCAATTCAGACACTCTTCTTGCTGAAGTGATGGCTAGAAGTAAAGCCATTTTCCAGGAGAGGAATTTTAACTCAGCTGTGGCAGCAAGTTCAAAGGGCGGAAGCGTGAGCTTTTCCAATACAAAGTTAAGGTCCCAGGCAGGAGTGGGAGCTCTCCTGGGGGGGGTCTTAAATTCTTGGCTCCTCTCAGGAACTGTTTGAGCAGAGGATGACAGAAAAGGGGTGGCTCAGTATTATAATGAGCTGAGATGGCAGAGGTATGAATCTTAATTGAAGAAAAGGTTAGACCCTTGTGGAGCACTTTTGTTAAGTAATCTAGTATATGAGGTAAGTTGGGCACAGTTGTGTCCATTCCCTGAGACTGGCTCCAGGAGCAGTATCTTTTCCACTTTTCCGAATAGGAGTTTCTAGTACTAGGCCTCCTTGCCTCAAGAATGACACCCAGCACCTGCTTACTGAGAGTTGCTGGTAAAGAATTCAGATGATGAGCCAGACTGCTAGGTTCAGGGTCTGTAGCTGAGGGTGCAGAATCTGGCCCACCTGCTGGGACAGCAGGGAAGGAGTCTGAGGCAGGTGCCATGGTGGCAGCACTGTCAGGCTGCACAAAAGATGATGGCATGGCCATTCTGGTGCAATCAGGATTGTTCCTGGCTCGTCCTGTTTGATCTTTAGTAGAAACTTCGAGAGGAGGGGCAGAGGGGGAAAGGCATAGACAGAGAGGTTTTCCCAGGTGAAGGACAGGGCATCCACTTTCCAGGCTTGGCTGTGGGGAGTTCAATATTTGCTCAATTGATAATTTTGAGGGGAAGAAAAAAGGTCCACTCTGGTGCCACCCACCTGTTCCTCAAAAGCTTGAATATTTTGGGTTCCAGTTTCCACTCGTGTGGGTCCATGAGATTTTTGCTTGTCGTCTGCCAGTGAATTCAGTTGCCTGGCAGGAATTGAGCTTGCAGGTGCACTTGGCTGCTCAAGGCTGTGTTCCACAGAGCCATGGCTAATCTGCAGAGTGGCTAGGAATGGGTTCCTCCATGCTTGTTTATGTACCGCATAACTGTGGTGTTGTCTGTCTTTACAAATAGTTGTCTTGTTTGAAGGCTGTCAGAGCATTCTGTACAGCTAACATTTCTTTTTGATTGGTATGCAGGTGCATTTGCTCTGGGATTTATTTGCCCTGAATGCACTGCCCTACCATGTGAGCACCCCATGCATAGTCTGATGCGGCTGTTGTTAGGGTTTGGGCGGCAGAGGGGAGAGTGAAAGTGAGTCCCTTGTTGTGGTTGCAGCCCTCTGCCCACCAAAGGAACTCTGTCCTTAAGCAAGGAATGATAGGAATCATTGTTTCCAGGTCCTGAGAATGCTGACACCAAAGACTTTTTATGTACCACTGAAGTTTCCTCATATGCAGTCTTGCATATGGAATTAATAGAATGCAAGAGGCCATGAACCCCAGGGCTTGCAGTATTTTTCTTGCAGATAGCCGGGTTTTGGTGGCCAGTAGATTGAAGTAGTTTGTCAAATAAATTTGTTTCTCTGGAGTGAGGAATGCCATCTGGGAAGTTGTGTTCAAGCTTGCTCCCAGGAATACAGTCTGTTGGCTGGGTACCAGCTGTGATTTCTTTTCATTGATGGTGTACCCCAGTGAAGTTAGAAGTCTCTTTACAAATGCCAGGTGCTGTAGTAGCAAGTCCTGACTGTCCGCCTGAATCAGGCAATCATCCAAGTATGGGTAAATCTGAATTATTTTCTGCCTGCAATATGCAATGGCTGGAGCTACGCACTTTGAGAATTCCCTGGGCGCTGTAGATAAGCCAAAGGGAAGTGCAGAGTGATAGTGCATACAGCCTGCTCTGAAGCGTAGGTATTTCCTGCAAGATTCCCTTATGGGGATGTGCAGATAGGCTTCTTTTAAGTCTAGGGTTGCTAGCGTAGGAAGCAGCTGTTGGCCAGTTAGCATTTTGAATCTGGAACCACGAGAAAGGTGTTGAGAATAGACAGATCCAAGATAGGACGCCAAGAATTTTCTTTTCTGGGAACCAGAAACAGTCTAGAATAAAAGCCTTGACCCCTTTGTTCTGCTGAGACAGGTTGAATAGCCTTGATACTGAGAATAGAAAGTACTTGCTTTGGGCCTCTGCCCACTGGTTTGGGGGGAGGTCTGGCCATCCACTTAGGGTAAGGAGAGTGTGGAAGTGGAATCTGTATCCATGGGAAACAATGTTTAAAACCCATCTGTCTTGGGTAATGTATTTCCAGTTTTTGGCATGCAGGGCAGGTTTCCCTCCTAAAGCTGCAAGTTTCTCCGGCAAGGCTTGGAAGAGGCAAGGATAAGTCATTGTGCAATTGAACCATAGGATGGTGGCTTACTACTCCCTGCTTTGGATGTGGGAGCACTCCATTGCTTAGATCTGTGCATAACCTGAGACTGAAGTCTTGGTGGTCTGCTGCCCTGGGCTTGGAATGAGAAGGCCTGGAAAAGACCAGTTTTTTGAAGGCCAATGCCTATTGAATCTAGGTGGCTGTACTTATAAGAAATCATTAACAGTTTGCATAGATTTAGCTTTCTCCTCCCTTCCTTTTGAGGACGACTTCTGCTTTACTGCCAAATAAACACTCTTGGCTTAATGGTGCATCCAGTAATTTTTCTTTGACATGATCTGGCAAGTTTTGTTCCTTAAGCCAAGCATGCCTTCTAAGAACAGACCCAGCAACAGCAGCCCTGCAAGATGCTTCTAAGGCATCAAACCTTCATTGCAAAGTATGTTTACCAACTTGGTTTACAGAATGCATTAACTCTTGTAAATCTTTGTGTTCTGCACTGTCAGGAATCAACATCATTTTCTGTTAAATTAGCTCCATAATATGCTGTTGCTACTTTAACATATGAAACTGTCAATTTAAAGCCATAATGGCAAGAGTAGCAGAGGTGTATACCTTCTTACCCCATCTGTCTAAAGCCCTAGAATCCCTGTCCGAAGGGGTAGGATTTTTGGCAGTTGAAGCCTTAATGCCTTTAGGTCCCCAGGAAATGGTCTCTGGATCCGCAGTAGGATTCTTAAAAATGAATTTGTGGGAGTCAGGTACTCCATAGTACCTGTCAGGTTTCCTGGGAGCTGGAGGCAAAGTATCAGGGGTAAGGCTGGACTCCGAGAAGACATCATCTACAATTTCCAGAACAGGAGGGATAGCTAGAAGCCTGTGCTGAAGCAAGTTTAAAAATTCCCTGAGTCTCTTTTTGGACTGAGAGTAGTCCTGGCTCTCCCAGCGGAAATGCTCTCTAAGGGTATGCAGGGTTTCACCAAAAGAAAAATCTTCTGGAGGGGAAGCAGAGGGAATGGAATCCTCTGCATCAGAATCCTCATAGGTAGATAAGGGTATGTCCTGGTAATCACAAGGATCAGAGTTATCAGATTCCTGATCAGAAGAATCAGAAGGAAAATCAGTTCTTGGTCTCTATGAGGGGGAAGGCTGACTTCCCCTAATTAAGGTAATGAGGTCTAAACATTTGTTTTTGTGGCATGTGGGCCCGAGAATGCATTTTGGTCATTGGTTTCCTAGGCGTAGTGCGAACTTTAGGCCTGAGAAATTCGGTAGTTTTGGTTTGAAACAAAGTCGTCGGTTTAATGAAAATCGGAAGGCCTGAATACACCCTCAGAAGCTGGTGTCTATAGAGCGGCTCCGGACCCATCCAAGGTAGAGATATCTGCAGGTTCCATAGTCGAAGAAGCAACTCGCGGCATACTGGACTCCGAATGGGTCTCAGTAGAGGCCTGCAAATCTGCAGAAGTGGGTATCAGGGGCTGTGAAAGCGCCTCAGTGAGTACCAGTGGACTGGCGACTAGCTTAACGGTAGCATCGTCGGCAGTATTGGTCCTATGCAGTGTGTCTCTGTCTTTATCCCTACGTTTTTCAGAAGATCAGTAGTCGGGTGGCTTATTGAAGCCTTATCAGAGTACACAGATAGACAGCGAAAGAATTAAGCTACAAAAATTGCCCGATGACAAATAGTTCAGGTGTTGAAAAAGGCACAAAACCGAAAGCAAGGGACGTCATGGTCTGGGCCTAAACAGGTGACGCAGTAAAAATGAAATCTCTGTGAGGTATTTGCTTTCCACAGGCGAGACAATTATTCATTTTTTCTGACATCGGTTAGAGCAAGAAAAAGGGATCCCCAACGAGGTACTTAACTTTTAGAAGAGTTCAGGTCTGAAACTCGAAAAACAAAAATTTCAGGAGGCGGCCAACCGGCACTTGCGAACTGCTTCTGCTTCGGACAACGCACGGCAAGAAAGACTGATGTAATGGCATCGGCTGCATGTTTTATACCCCTGACGACCTGACGTAATGGAAGAAGCGACAGCATCTGATGCAGAAATCCCAAGACTCTGGTATTCAGGCCGACTTGAGGGCTACCTGCTGGCAGATAACCCAAATGTGATGACTGCAACAGTGAAACACGAAGAACATCTAGGGGTGATTCAAGAATCCATCAGTCCCTGGGCCTCCACAGTGGTGCTGGTGACAAAGAAGGATGGCAGCACCAGGTTCTGTGTGGACTACAGGAAATTAAATAGACACACAGAGTCAGATGCTTACCCCATGCCTAGGACAGATGAGGCCCTACAGCAGCTGGGTGGGGCTAATTATCTTACAACCACTGATCTTACCAAGGGTTACTGACAGGTGCCCGTGACTCCCAGTGCTCGAGAGAAGTCAGCCTTTGTGACTCCTTTTGGCTTGTATGAGTTCACCAAGATGCCCTTTGGGATGAAGAATGCCCCAGCAACTTTCCAGAGGCTGGTAGATAATATCCTAGCAGGAGCAGGAGGATTTGCCCTTGCTTACCTAGATGATCTTGCCATCTATAGCCATTCCAGGCCAGAGCATCTTCAGCATGTCAGGGAGGTGCTGAGCAGACTACAGAGGACAGGGTTGACCATTAAGCAGAGCAAATGTCAGGTGGATATGTCAGAGGTCTCCCACCTAGGACATAGAGTGGGGAGTGGTAAGATAAGGCCAGAACCTGCCAAAGTGGAAGCCATTCAGGCATGTCCTGCACCTGTTACTAAAAGCAGGTGAGGGCATTTTTAGGGATAGCAGGGTACTACAGAAAGTTTGTCCCCAGTTACAGTACCATAGCTGCTCCCCTCACAGACCTGACAAGGAAGAACAGGCCAGATAAGGTAGTGGACCCCAGCATGTAAGCAGGCATTCCAGGAGCTTAAAGAAGCTTTGGGAGGACCCTCTGTGTTAGCCAGTCCAGATTACAGCAAATAATTTGTTGTGCAGGTGGATGCTTCGAACCATGAGGTGGGGGCTGTACTTAGCCAGACTTCGTCAGAGGGAGAAGAGCACCCAGTGGTTTATCTCAGTCGTAGGCTCCAACCCAGGGAGGAATGCTATGCAGCTGTAGAAAAGGAACGTCTAGCCGTAGTGTGGGCACTGCAGAAACTTCAGCCTTATCTGTATGGAAGGAAATTCACTGTTATGACACATCACAACCCCCTACCGTGGTTAAATAGAGCCATACAGCAAAATGCCAAGTTGCTAAGATGGAGCCTGGGGTTGCAAGCATATGATATGTCTGTGCAGCACCACAGTGGGATTAGCAATGTCAATGCACATGGGCTCTCAAGACAGGGAATGGGGTAAGGTATACTCAGATAGACCTAACTCCCTCAAGCAGCGTTTCTCAAGGGTCACTTGAAAAACTAAATGCCAAGTTGCTAAGATGGAGCCTGGGGTTGCAAGCATATGATATGTCCGTGCAGCACCACAGTGGGATTAGCAATGTCAATGCACATGGGCTCTCAAGACAGGGAATGGGGTAAGGTATACTCAGATAGACCTAACTCCCTCAAGCAGCGTTTCTCAAGGGTCACTTGAAAAACTAAACTGAGTGCTCCGGGGGGAGAAATGTGAAGGCTGCCAGCCTAGCAAGATAGAATTTTATAGATAATTCTGTCATTTTTAAATATCAATGTAAGCCACATGCTTGTTGTCTTACATGGTAAAAATAGTGTTACATGTGGAACTGGAAAAATGTAACAACAGTGCACTCTGCTGTAAGGAAGCTAAGTCAAGCATTTTATGACTGTCTTTGACCTTTAAAGTTGGCTCCAGCCTGTCTAGGTGAAGGAATTTTTGCTATTGTTTTAATGGCCAGAATTTGCATACATAAATGTCCTGTATTGCTCTGGTTTCTGCCCACATGTGAAGAATCTAAATGTAGTTTCTGTTAGCCTGGGAACCCAGGGAAGTGTGAAGAATGATGTAATGTGAACCAGGAATGTGATTTTAAAAACAGAGAGAATCAGAGACCATTAAACATTTTTGTCTTGACCATCCAACACCAGCACTGTCTAGCTCTATATGTAAGTTTATCTTAGACTTGTGTATCCTCTTAGAAATAGCTAGAAACTAGAAAGACTAGACTGTTTTTCTGTGATGTCAGAACTGTACTACTGATCTGTTTGAAGTATTTCTCTGTGATCTCTGAACTCTTGACTAGCATTGTGTAGTAAAAAGTATTGTCTTGTGTTTTTATTATTAATTATTAAATATTTTTAAACCTTTCAACTGTGGCTGTTTTATGTAGAGATAATTTAAGCTCTAGAGTACATTGCATGTATATAGTGATCCTGTACCGAGTCACTCTAATAAGCCTTGACTGTTTAGTCACACTTACCAGTTGGATAACAATATTGCGCAGTAGGATAATAATATTGTGCAGTAATAACTGGACACCCTTTTAAGGGCCTTTGAGTAGCTGATAAATATTAGTGGGTGGTGGCAGCTGATACTACCGTATAGTCTGGAAAAAAGGGGCACCGCTGGAGAACCTGTGCCAGCCTTCCCCAGGAGTGTCTGTGTGGTTGTATAAACTCTTCTCAAAGTGTGTATGTGTGTGTGTGTCAGCTACTTGGGCAGGGCCACGAAGCACCGGTTGGACAGAGAGGGTGCTGGAGGTTTTAGCTTGCCCACTAGCTTGAGATCTGGACCCTACAGCTGTGCCAGTGGGGAGACTTATTGAGGACCTGGACAGCAAGGGAGCGACCAGCCCCGGACTGACTGATCTCTGTGTACTCTTAAGGGAAATTGCACTTTACTGTGTGTATTTGCTATCCTTTCCTCCTATATGAGACACCCCTCACTGGTGTTAGTGGTGAGGATTGAGGCTCCTTGATTGCTGGGCCAGGGCACGGGCGTCACAACGTTCACCAAACAAAGATGTCATTTTACCTTGCCAACTGGCCTGGGTCGTATCTGAAAGGGTCTACTGAACAGTGCATTTACCCAGTTATCTGATATAAAAATAAGCATACGATGAAAGTAAATTCAATGTTTGTCAAAAGGAAACAATGAAGCATTTTTGTAAGATATCACAGAACAAAAGTTTTTTGAGGAACAGTAAGAAAATATGCAGTAATGAAAGTATCAACACAACAGCAAATTATTTTGCATAACAAATACAATGCAAAAAAATGAACATATAGCAAAACAGGAAAGGAAATTATTTTTCTGTACATCAGTTTTGTGGAAAGCAAGATACAATGAGTTGATATAGAATAAAAAATGGGAAGTTAATTACATTATCAAAGAGTAAAACCAAGAACAAGTCCACCACTATCCCAACAAATGCGTCCTTGAGGTAAACGTCAAACAAAAATATGAAACACTAACGCATCCAAAGCTGAAATCACAAACAAAAACTTTACTGTGCACAAACACGCATTTGTTTGTGCACAGTAAAGTTTTTGTTTGTGATTTCAGCCTTGGATGCGTCCGTGTTTCATACATTATCAAAGAAATGACATTCTGGCTGCGGATGAAAGGATAGTAGAGTAAAAAATAAAATATGCCAAAAAATAATTAAAAAGGAAGTAAATGAAGTATGAAGCTGTCAATATTTACATAAGTTTTGTTTTATGAATAAAGATCCCCATATCTTGATAGTTGTCATGGGACTACATTTATAATGTCTATTGGCTGAAACACCAAATGACAATAGCCTCGTTTACATCACTCACTTTCTAATATTAACCATTATCATCATCTTGTATTAAACTGCAGCTTTAAATGCAGTGATTTAAGTGCATCATTTACTTAACAAATAAGCAGCAAATATGAATGCATGTGTAAATATAAAAAGTATTTATATTCATGTAAAAATGACAACAGCAGCAAGTAGAAGGGCTGTGTTGTTGATTTCCTTCCTTTACAACATACATTATATGTACTTACCCCATAAGTCTGTCCCTCATGTTGACAGTGACCTTGGAGTCTCGAGGTGCACTCAGGGCAACATTTATTTGGCAAAATTCGAAGGACCTCACCCTGATAGAAAAAAGAAAGCAAAACAGAAAATTACTGTGACATGTGCCTATATCCCATCATCTTCTTGTTAAGCTCGTCCTTTTCTAAATGACTTCGGAAATCTGAAATGACAATGTTTACATGAATTATCAGTGAAAGGTAGGCAGTGTTCACACAAGTATCACTATCCACCCAACACTGAGTCACCTGGCAATATCAGCTATATTTCATTTTCCAGGTGGAGATAAACGTAGGAATACAAAGCTCTGTTCTAACACAAAAAAAATATTTTAAAAAGGATGCAAGATCACAAACATCAGTAAAATGTTCAGCCAACTGTTTTCTTTTTGGGCACTAAAGGACTTTTTAAACAGCTTACTGTCAGCTTTTATTTATTTTACTCCTCACCTTGTTTACCACTCCAGTTTGCAATCAGCATCATGTAGGTTTTCATGCTAGATGCAAGACAAAGGATACAGCTAACTCCTTTAAGGTACATCTGACTATACAACACAATGACAACTCTGAATATTAGCCAGAGCTTTCTTTATAAAACACTCATTTTCATCTTTCAGACAACAATGGTTAAGTTCCTTTACTACTACAAGAACTCGTAGCTCGTTCAGGGAAGTTACACAAGTGCTCAGTCTAAGTCAGATTTCTACCCAGTTTCAAAACTCAATGGACATCCACATGCAGTGTCCCACTTAACAGAACATATATATGTTCCTGAACATGAAAGACAAAAACACACGTTATTCATCCACACAATGAACATGTAAGGAAAAACAGGATTTCTCCCATGCTTCATATTTCTACCACAGCACAACAAACTCATCAACTCCAGTCATACTGTGCCACGTCAGTGTCATCAGACTAACAAAGCCCTCTGTCTACTCCAAAGGGCTTAGTTCTTTTCTTTTTTTAAACACCTTTATTAAAATTATCACTTAAGGCACAGGCAAACATCAAGTAACAGAAAAGAAAAACCATAACAATTTCCCCATTTACCTACATTATATACCACATATCTTTTCCTTCTTTGAGACTATCAATCCAACATTACATAAATTGCTGAATTCCTTCCTTTCTTTAAAGCTCACCTCTAATCCTCCTGAACATTATTACTAACGTATTGTACCCACAAATTACATTGATTTCTATGTAGTTTGTTTCTTCCCTTTTCTAAAGTCCCCTCTCCCAGTTCTTTTACCTTTTATAATATTCAGTACTGCAAACACAGTTAGTTAAGAATTTGACTTCCATTCTCTAGAAATTGCTTTTTAGGTAGCCAGAATAATTAAACCCAATAAGGCTTTAATGTCTTTAAACAATTCAGATGCTGTGTCCCACCTCAGAAGAATCGTTTCCTTACTTACAGCAATTTGTTCACCCAATATTTCTGGCAGAGTATACTGTAGAGAATGTTTACAATCTGCCATCTCGTTATACTCTAAACATATGTTCTCAATTACCTTTTCCTTCCCCATCACCCCTCCAAAAATTATAATCTACCTGAGGAAAACTCTTTAAAGTCTGCTTGGGGTATAAAAATACCTCTGCAAACACTTCCAAGCAAAGTTCCTAAGCCCTCTAGACTTTGGTGCATGTCTGAGAGACGGACATTCACAATATTTTCCAACCTCCTCTGATTGACTCTTATAGCTGTCATGCAGTATTTTATATGTCCTACCAATTATCTCCTTTTTAACAGCAGATTATATTTTACATTCCTCTAAAAACTCATCCAGGGCAGATATTTCACTTAAGATTCTCCTATGCCTTTCTCCTTGCCTGCACTCCAATATCAGCCCCTGGCAGGGGATGAGTTATTGAACCCATCCCACTCTTTTAACTTGCTCTCTCTAGTTACTTGCTCCCAAACACATTGGCTCAAGTTGCCAATTTTCTCCAGTAAGTTCCAGCCCACTCGACTATTTATTGTACCCTTACTTTCAGTCGTCTCTATTGTCAAAAATATCCTTTCTCCAGTCTTGTGTTTGCATAATTCTTATTTTCATAAAACAAAAGTATTAATATTCTGTTAGGTTATTACTCTTTTTCTTAAGGCTCTGCATCCCAAATCACACTATTTCTTAACCCCCCAGTTTCATCATCATCAACCCTTTCCACTTTGAATTATAACCTCCTGCTTGTGATATGCATATGACCCCTCCCCCCAGCTTCATCATCATCAACCCTTTCCACTTTGAATTATAACCTCCTGCTTGTGATATGCATATGAGCCTTAACTAAGTAGCTCTAAAATATCCTTTCAAATCAGGTAACCTTAAACTCCCTTGTTCTACTGAAAGGATCAACTTTCCTCACCTAAGTTCTGCCCGCTTCCCCTCCCAAATAAATTCTTTAAACTCTGTTATTGTCCACAACTTCCCCTCTGGTTGAAAAAATATACCTGACCTGTATATAAAACTGAAGAGACAAAAAACATTTTCACTACTTGTATCTTACTAGCCACATTCATAAACAAGACCTTAAAGTTTCTTAGTTTTTGCATTTTTTTTAGTCTCTTCTGACATACACAGCTGCCATAACAGAGTCCTTTTTAATCCATGCTGCTAAACAGCTCATCTGTCAACAGTGCCCCCATAAAGGTGTATTCCTCAACCAATTTCTGTGTGGGTATGTAACTTAACAGCTATAACCTTTGTTGTACCTTTATTAATTTAATGTTCCACAAAGACTTGAATTTTTTTAAAAATGTTCCACAACACAATAATGCTCTTTTCTGCATTTATCAGGTACAAAATAAGTTATGCAAATAAAGCAAACTTTTCTTGATTACCATACCAATTACATCCTTGCATTTCTGAGTCCCTTATTTTCTTTGTCAACAGTTCTGAATATAAAACAAGGAGGAAATAGGACGTTCAATTCAAACACAACTTATGGAGGAACCCTCCCACTTTAATTCTGGCCTCTGATCTTTTCTGAGAAGACTCCATTACAAGCACTGCTGGATATTCCCTGCTCGGGGAAGAAAGTAAACCTACACTTTTTTTTGTCTCTGAGCTTCTTAAACTGATAGAGCTACTGTTTTTAACTCCTCCATTTTGTTTTCTGTTTTAAGAAATCTGTTTGGCCTGGTGTTTTTGTTCTATGTGAAAGATAGACATTTACATTATCTACACTGAGCATTTCACATTTTTTCCATTGGTTAAATTGTTTCTTGAGTGACACTTAAATACACAGTTAATTTCTGGGTCTCTCTCTTTTCTGAAAAGACTCCATTACAAGCACTGCTGGTGATTTCCTTTCCACCCACCCTCCTCTTCCTTGATCTGGTTTCTACATCTGGTGATTATAAACTGCCCATCCTACCGTAAATTGAATTTTATAAGCTCATTCCTTTCTACATTTCTGTTGATATACTGATTTATTTACCTTTCCTTGTGCTTATTTTGAAAAAAGTAAATTTTGCCTCATTGTCTGTTCTACTGATTTACTCGCCCTGAATTTATCTAGCTAGCTGTTGGATAAAGTAGTATATTTTTACACTCTAGCAAGCAAGCACTTTTCTGTGTTTTTACATCAGGAGGTCAGTGGATTTTCCATCTAGTGCACTGGGTGATAGCCTGGTCTGCTCAGGTAAAGTAAACACTTGACTTTTCTGCATGTAGTTTTATTGGCTGGAGGGCTTATTAATCCGCTTATCTTGCTTTTAGTGCCTTTACAAATTCTGTAAAATTGAATGGCTCTTGGCTTACTCCTATAAAGTAAAGTACTTTCATTGAATAATCAATCTTTTGTAATACGTTCAAAGTACACTGCTGTATCCCTCTCCAAGTTTGTTTGTGGTAGCATTTTATTCCTGATGCTCTTTTACTGTGCTTTTACATTAGGAGGACTGGGATTACTCATCTAAGATCAGGTAAACACCTACTGCCACATTGGAGATGGGAAGCACACAAAAGGGATCTAAGTGCAGTGATTGTATTAGCCAGAGGGCTCGGTCAGTTTTCTGTATTCCCAATGCTGGTATGAATTTGTCACATTTCCAATGGAGATTTTTGCAGTGTCAGTGCCCTGTACAGAAGCAAACATCTGGAAACACTGCTTATTTTCATTATATTGTGAAAGTTTACTATGCTAGTTAAATTACTATAGCACCCAGACTATTTGCTGCTCAGGGAGTATCTGATTTGACGCTGGGTAGCATTGCTGGCTACATTAGTTGCACACTTCACTCATCCGGTTACAAACACCCTCAATTCCTAT
This sequence comes from Protopterus annectens, assembly GCF_019279795.1. Lineage (NCBI taxonomy): Eukaryota > Metazoa > Chordata > Ceratodontiformes > Protopteridae > Protopterus > Protopterus annectens. The sequence continues at coordinate 972,729,573 of NC_056728.1, forward strand.
TCATTTCAAGTACACATTAGGGCCTGCAGCCATGGATTGGCACTTTTTGCTATCTCTGCATCCAGCATGGTGGGCATGGGTATCCTGAAGGAATGTAACAATTGCCTTACTTACACTGACAACCACTTAATTCTCAAACAGACAAATACAGTATGTGTCAGATGTAGTTGCACACTGATATTGGAGACTAAGCTCTCACATTCAGACACAAAAGGCAACAAGCTGTCAGTGACTCACACACATTAGTCAGTGCACACAAAAGGACCATACACACAGACCCCAGTATGTGGAGGTGCTCACATGTAAACTTACCCAAACCTCAAAGGCCTATCAAGCGCAGTCATCAGAAACTCTGCATGCACACAAACAAAACTATTCCCATCACAACCCATAAAGCCACATCTCATTGTGCCTCAACAACCAAGCTCATAAGGCGAAACACTCCATGACCCAATATTGTGGTCATAGAAGACTCCATCATGAGACACATGTTGTCCTACTTACCCGGCTGGATAAGGAGGTGGTTGCCTGTCAGGGGCCAGGATTTGCCAGATCACACAAGCACTCAGGTCATTTACCGCTAAGTACAACTATAACTCAATTATAGTCCATGTAGGTGTGAATGATCTGAGATGTACCTCCTTGGACTATATGAAGACAGACAGGCAGGTATGACCCTAGCATTGAGCAACATTCTATCATCGCTAAGTATGATGCCACAATACCAGCAGAAAATGACAAATAATTAACTTAACTACTGCTGTCATTCCAAAGGGGTCCAATACTTGTCAGACTGGGAGGACATGGTTGATAGGCCCCCCTGCATTTCCAGGGTGGTCTTCACCTGCCACCTCTAGGCTTTCGACATTGGCCAAAACATTATCCACTCTTACAGTGCCATTTTTTTAGGCACTGCCAAACAGACACACTTTGCAACATAACTAAAGCTACTCAGGACAAGCTAATGGCCGTACTGCTCAATGCTAGGAGCCTCAACAAGAAACTGCACTACCTGGAAGCTTTTCTCACCTTGGAGGATGCTTATGTCTATGCAGTTACTGAAACATGGTTCAAAGCCACAGAAAGCACTCCAGCTGTGCATAGCTATAATGCCTTTCATTCACATTCATAACTGTTTGGAAAGTAAGAGCTAAAGGTGGAGGTGTATCTTGGTATCCCTATCAGTTGATCAAGTTTTCAGAAACTCTAACTCTATATGGTCGAGACCATATGATCAAGTTTTTGAAAACCTGAAGCTTTTGAATGAAGAGCGGTACAGTGAGGAGAGAGAAATGTACCATTTTCCTTACTGTAGTATGATCTTGGAGTTGGCATATATAAGTTTCAGGGGGTATGGGGGTACAAAACTGCAAAACATAAAGGTAGTTTTTTTTTTGTTTTTTTTTTTTTTTTTGTTTTTTTGATGTTTGAGTTTTTGAAGACTCAATCATATGGTCTTCGATATTTTAGATAATCCATGTCCAACTATACATGGGAAAAATCCATTACTATAACCAAATATTCACTTCAGTTGCTGCTCCAGTACCAATAAAGGACTCCCAGTCAATCAAATTCAACACTTTAATATCCATTAAACTAAACAAGCTTAAAGGATTTAGCACTTTCCTTTCTAACACAACAGAAACTTCTTCAGAATCACCTGACATTGAATCTAAAGCCATTTAAATACACCCAGCACCTTTCTGATTGGCTATTACATAAAAACCATACTAAATTTTTAAAAAGACAACACCAACTTCAAAATATGTTTAAAAATTCAAAATTTTCACGTTATAACATTTTACATATAACACATAGACATATGTATAAAAAAATTAGAAAACACTTAAAACACACTTAAGAAACTGGATCTTGTTCTATATTAATGTTAGTATCTGTTTGCCCTTAACTTAAGAGCTGGGGCTAGTGAAAGGTGGTCATTCAATCTAGGGGGGGACACAGGCAACAAGTTGTAATTCACAGGTTCATAGGTAGGTACTAGGCTATCTGCCTGAGGGAATTTATAAGCCTAGCCAGTGTGTGTCAGCTTTCGCCGCCTCACTGATTAATTAACTGAGCCTCTGTCAAGAAGAGACAATTAAGTGATCCCACGGGTGTATTTTCTGTTCCCCATCCACTCGTCAAGGTTTCTCTTGAAGAGTGTTAATGAGGGGCTCTGCCTAATGTAGTTAGGAATTTTGTTCCAAAGCATGGGAAGTCTCTGTGACAGGAATCTATCCCTCCAGCATGTTCTATTTATTGTGGCGAGGTTTAGCTCACTTGAGCGAGTGGCTCGCAGTGACTTGGATTTCTTTAGGTGGAGCATGTCCATCAATTCTGAGTTGGACATGGCTTTGTAAGTCAGGCAGAGATCACCTCTGAGTAAGTGATAAGCCGAGTAAGTGATAAGCCACTGAGTACAGCTGGAGTTTTTCCAGTCGGGCTGCATAGGACATATGTTTGAGACCAGTAATCCTCTTGGTGAGGTACTTTTGTGGACTTTCCAGCTGTTGGAAGTGTCTTGTGAGGTACATCCAAATGGGGCATTGTACTCTATGATGGGTCTGATGAGTGACGAGTAGAGGGGCACTATAACCTCTATTTCTAGATGCGAACCCTTTGGTAATTAGATGAGCTACATAGAAGGATTTCCTAACTACTTTGGCAATATGATTGTCAAAGGAGAGATTACTATCTACCTGGGTCCCCAGATCTCTTATTACCTCTTCTGTATTAAGGGGGCTGCCACCTATGTGGTAATTCATGGATGTTTTGTTTTTCCCAAATGGGATGACTATGCATTTTTTGGCATTTAGCTTGAGACCATGACTTTGACACCAGGTGTCCATCTCAGTAAGGCCCTTTTGGAGAATGTCCGTGTCAGCCGGAGAGTCAATTATGGCTCCCAGTTTGCAATCATCAGTGAACTTGGTTAGCCATAGTCCTCCTACGTTTGCCTGTACTTCTGAGAAGTATATGCCGAACAGTAGGGGTCCTAGGACCGAGCCTTGTGGGACATCACTTGTGACTGGTTTAGAGTCGGACCTGGAGCCCGCTATTCTTACCGTGTGAGTTCTGTCTGTAAGCCAGTTGGCAACCCATCTCCTGACGTAGGGGTTTATGTTCAGGCTGGTGAGTTTTCTATAATTCCCGAGTGGGGAATGGTGTCAAAAGCCTTGGCGAGGTCAAGGTAGGCTGTGTGAACTACCTTCCCCTCATCTATGGCCTTGGTGACTGTCTCAAAGAAGTCAACCAGGTTTAGTAGGCATGATCTGCCCTTAACAAAGCTGAACTGGGTTGGGTCAAGTGTTTGGAGGTTCCCAATGTCTTTGTTAATGAGTTCCATGATGATGCGCTCCATAGCCTTGCAGACCAGGCTAGTCAGGCTTATGGGGCGATAGTTACCAGGGTCAGTTGTGGCCCCTCCTTTGTGGAGTGGAATAATTGTTGCTGTGTGCCATTCTATGGGCACGTAGCCTGTGGAGAGGCTGAGGTTGAACAATGTGTTTAGGTGGGGGGTTAGAGTTCATTCTGTAGTTCATGCAAGACGCAGCCTGGGACACCATCTGGCCCCACTGACGCTGTGCTTTTGGCTTTTGAAAGGGTTGTTTTCACCTGTGCGTCTGTGACTTCTGGGACACTACACTTTTCTGGTATTGTTGTGGGCCCTTTTGGGGGTGAGGGGGGGGTGAAGTTTGCACTGAATCTATCTGCCAGGATGTTGGCAATATCAGTGGGTTCAGTATATTCTGTGCTATTTTGCACTAGCTCAGAGCATATCTGCGAGTTACCACTTAGATTCTTGACATAGCTAAAGAAGACTTTGTGGTTATCTTTCAAATCCTTGCCTATTTTTCTTTCGAAGTTAGCCTTGGAGGATTTTACGAGGGACCTTGGTTTCTTACTGATACTGATCAGGGATGTCTTTCCTTCTTGGGATTTGCTTTTTTTCTGAACTAGTTTCCTCCTCCTATTGTATAGCCTGTTTATGGCAGGGGTCCACCAGTCTGGTTTCCTTCTCTTAGGGGAGTGAGTCTTGGTTTTGCTAGGGATGGCATGATCCATGCATCCTTGCAGGTGGTCATAGAGTGCATTTGTAAAGGTTCTTGCATCTTGGACACTGTTATCCTTTAGCATGGGGGCTGTGAAACTTACCACCTCTGTCTTAAGTAAGGTGAAGTTTGATATAGAAAAGTTTTTCACTGTGATTTCGTTGGTTGGAGGTGGTGGTGTGGTGTGGACATCCAGAGTGATTAGTTTATGTTCTGATCTAACCAGTGACGGGGTGACCTCTGGTGTGGAACACCTGTCGCCCATGTTGGTGATGACCAGGTCCAATATGTCTTCACCTCTGGTAAGAGAGTATACCAGCTGATCCAGGGCATTTGAGTTGATAAATTCCAGGAAGCCCTGGACCTGGGTGTTTGTACTTGAGTAGTTTTTCCAGTTAATGGTAGGGTAATTGAAACTGCCCAATATCAGGGTGTTCGGTAGGACCTTCATGTTTTCTAGTGTCTCCAGAAAAATGGAGTGGTGGTCCTCGGTCATGATGGAGGGTGATCTGCAGCAGGCCACAATTTGCATTGCAGATTTGCCTGATGTTAGTTGCACATGGATGATCTCGGAGGTATCATGCTACGCCACTAACCTGGAGGTGTAGGTATCCTTGATGAATATGGATACACCCCCTCCTTTTGTGTTTCGGTCCATGTTCTGTGGCCGAAATGTGTGGTACGAGTTGTAGCTCGGTAGTGCTGGGGTGCTCTGTGGAGTCTTGAACCAGGTTTCAGTTACTGCACAGATGTCGACGTTCTCCATACTGAGGAGTGCTTCGAGCGCATGCATTTTGAGATTTAAACTCCTGGCGTTGAATAGCACAACCCTCATTTTTTTATTTGTGCTATTTATGGAGGTGGGTTTGGCTTTTGAGCCTTGCCTAAAAAAGACACTATGGGAGCAGCAAGAGCCTTGGCCAGTATTCGAAAGCCTAGGGGTAACAGGTGCAAGCCGTCTCTTGTGAAGCAACGAGGCATGTCAAGCATGTCGTCCCAGGCTGACAGACACTGGATCCCCTTTGAATGACACTGGAAGCTTAAGCCAATTGTTGAAATTGATCATTTTTTCTTTATACTGCGGTATCATTCTTGGTGAGGGCAGGATGCTACTCAGGGTCAGGGTCATACCCGCCTGGGCTACATGATCAGAGAGGTCTTCCATGTCTCTTTTCATGTAGTCCAGGTTGGTACGTCTCAGGTCATTCACACCAACACGAACAATGACAGAGTCATATTTGTACTTGTTCTGGAGTGACCTGAGTACTTGTGTTATGGGGTGGATTCTGGCTCCCGAAAGACAGCTAACAGTAACAGTAATTGCCAAATAAGTTCTCTAAATTCTAGCTTAGATTCCCAGTCACCTTCCCTTTCCTGTTAAGTAACTTTCTCTATAACCCAAAACATGCAGTCTGCTCGGGGGCACTGCAGACAGTCTCTATAAAGGGCCCTGGTATCCTTTTTCCGGTTTATATCATATGTATGCTCGTACACCATCTGCCTCAATGTACGTTCGGTCATCCCCACGTAGTAGGAACCACATATCTTACAATGGGATAAATAAATCACTCCTTTGGTATGACAGCTGAAATGCCCCTGTGGGTAAAAAGTGACTTTTGCCGAATCCAGTGCAAGTGTGTTTTGGTTATACATAAATGAGCATTGATCACACATACCATATTTATATGTTCCTAATATTGTGCCCACAGGTTTTGTATTTCCCCTTTCAAAAATATCCTTTAGATTGGGGTTTCTCCTGAACCCAAAGTTTAGTGGTCTAGAAAATACCCTTGGTTTGTTGGGCATAATAGAAAACATCTTCCAGTTTTTTGTCATAATGTTTTGGATCCCCTTAGTATCTTGGCTGTATGTCAACACTAAATACACACCTTCTGTGTCACTTTTAACTGATCCTTGGTCCTTGTTCCTGTTATTGTTACTTTCATAGTTTAATAGGGGTATACATATTTATTTCCCCATCCCCTTAGAACTTCTTCTTTGATAGTTTTAACCATGCATTTGGGGTATCATCTCTCACAACATTCCCCTCAATATAATCCAGTTCTCTCACCGAGTCATCTTTATTAGAAGTCAGACTGCATCATATGTCCTTTCACTATATTTTTTACTTTGATTTCTCTGGTTTCATGTGTGAACTTCAAAACTTCTGTGGTGTTATTTATATATTCTATGAAACCTTCTATATTTTGTGGAGACCCTTTCCACAAAATAAAAATATCATCCAAAAATCTGAAGTAAATCCTGATGTAATCTTTGTACTATCACTCAAAAATAAAAAGCTTTTCCCAGTATGATAAGACAATATTTGCAAATATGGGTGCGCATGCTGCACCCATAGCAACCCCATCCATTTGATGGTACAATTCACCCTGGAAAGATATGAAATTGTTTTTTAATACCAATCCCATGCTTTCTAGGACAGTCCTAAAATCTGAGTGTTACAAAAATTCATACTCCAGTAACATTTCTTCAAACCATTGCAGACTTCTATTGTGGGGAATAAATGAAAAGAGGTCCTTAACATTGATAGTTATAAACAAAAAGTCACTGTTAAATTCTACTTGTCCTATCTTGTACAAAAAAATCCCAAGAATCTTTTAGTATGTGGGGGTATAAATCATAAAAAGGTTTCAACTTTTTGTCAGTGTATATAGCTAGAGGTTTTGTTTTTGACCCAGCAGATGATACAATGGGTCTGGCGGGGGGCATATAGTTCTTATGAACTTTGGGTATTCCAAAAATGCTTGGAATATATGGTTAATATACTTTAAAATAGTCATACAACTGTTTTGTTATGGCCCCTTGTAACAAGTTGTCCTCTAGAATAATGTCTATTCTATGGTAGGTTACATTAACTTGGTTACAAGATACCTGGTTGTATCTACCATCAGTGTTTTAACAAAACAAACATTTTTGCTGAATATTCCCACTGCTGCATCATAACTACCCCCCCCCCCCCCTTATCAGGTTTCATAATACGAACCTCTTTATTACAAATTTCTGACATAACCTCTTTCTCATCTTCTGTCAAGTTTACCTTGTTATACACCTTTCTACTATTGCAGTATTATCTGATTTCTTTGCATACCACTGTTTCAAAGTTGTTTAATTCAGGTAACGGAGGGGATTGTAAGAACTTTTCTTTTTCAACTGGTCTGACTCAATCGTGCCACCAAGTAATACATCCAAATTCATTTTCCTGACAAACATTTTTATATCAAGTAATGCTTCAGCCATATTTCCTTTTTTGCTAGGAATGAATCTGAAACTATATATGAAAATATGAAGTGTCTCTCATTCAGTTCAATATTGGAATAATTGTAAATCTGAAAATTCCCCATCTTATTAATGGGACCTACTACTTGCAATTCATTGTCCATGTTAAAGTTCCCCTCCCTTACAGGTAAGTTCTTGGTTACCTGTTCCAATAACTCCTCTGGGGTTGTGGGTAAAAAGTACAGTTTTGTACCTACCATAAATGTAGATGCTCGAGTGGTTATGCTGCTGCAGTCATCACACTTGGGTTATCCTGACGTCAGGCGGTCCCGCAGTCGGCCTGAATTCCAAAGCCTTGGTCCGGCGTCGGTTGTCATTGCTTCTTCCCTGACGTCAGTGCGGCAGGGGTATAAAAGAGGCAGCCGATGCCATTTTCTTCAGTTTTTCTTGCACCAGATGTCAGGTGCCCCATACTAAGAAGGCAAAATAAGAAGTTTGCAAAACATACCTTAGTGCAAAACAATGGTACTAGTTGTAAGCAAATACACCATATAGACATGCATCCCAAGGTTGAAGTACATGGAGGTATAAGAAAAGCCTTGTTAGGTAGAGGGGATGGAGGGAGGGTAACCTGGACTGCAGCAGCATAACCACTCTAACATCTACATTTATGGTAGGTACAAAACTGTACTATGTTCATCGTGCTATGCTGCTGCAGTCATCACACTTGGGTAGAGTCCCAAAGCTATGGTTGGGTGGTAGGAGCTAAACTGGGTTAGGTGCAGCTAAGATGCCCTGCAGAACTGCAGTGGCAAACCCAGCTCTGGTTTTTGAATATAGGGGAAGGTGGTAATGCTTGGTGAAGGTGTGCACTGAACTCCAGGTAGCTGCCTCCAGAATGTCCTTTGTTGGGACGCCTCGGAGGAAGGCTGCTGAGGTTGCTGTAGCCCTGGTAGAGTGAGACCTAATACTAGCAGGCACTGCTTTCCCGTGGTGTGAGTAGCAAAAGCGGATGCAATGTGCTATCCATTTGGAGATGGTCTGTTTTGAAATAGCCTTTCCTTCTGAGCCTGGTGCATAGGATACCAGGAGTTGGTCAGATTTTCTGAAGGCCTTTGTCTTGTCCAAATAGTAATGTAACTGTCTGTGAATGTCCAAAGAGTGAAGGAGTCTTTCTCCTTTATTCTGTGGGTTTGGAAAAAAGGTGGGCTAGTGTATGGTCTGATTGAGAGCCACACTGGATACTACCTTTGGCATGAAGGAAGGGTTGGTGTGTAAAGATACTCTGTCCTGATGGAAAATGATGAAAGGTTCCACTGCCATAAGTGCCTGCAGTTCTGAGACTCTGCGTGCTGAGGTGATAGCTAGCAGCAGGGCTGTCTTCCATGACAAGTATTGAAGCTCTGCTGAAAAGGCTGGTTCCAAAGGAGGAAGTGTTAATTTTTCCAGAACAAAATTTAGATCCCAAGTTGGAGTTGGTGGCTTTCTGGGGGGTCTTATATTTTTTGCCCCTCTGAGAAACTGCCTTAGCAAAGGATGAGAGAAAATGGGAGGAACCGTATCATACTGAGCTGAAATGGCTGAAGCATGGATTTTTATGGATGAGAAAGAAAGGCCTTTGTGTAGCATCTCAGTTAGATATTGAAGTATGTGCGGGATATTTGGGATGCCAGGATTTAGGCTTCTGGCCTGGATCCATACACAAAATCTTTTCCATTTGTCTGAGTAAGTTTTTCTGGTGCTGGGCCTCCTGGCCTCCAAGATGACAATCTGGACATCCTTTGAGAGAAGTGTTGTTTAATAATTTAAGGTATTTTCCATGCAGCTAGATTTAAGGTCCTTAGCTGACTGTGAAGGATCTGAGAGTTTTGTTGGGTTAACAGCAGAGGGAATTGAGGTAAGATCCATGGAGGACTGCGAGTCAAGTTTCGTAGTAGTGGGTACCAGTGCTGACGTGGCCAGTCCGAAGCAATGAGGATCATCTGTGGTCTCTCTGATCTGACTTTCAGTAATACCTGGGTCAGTAGAGGCAGAGGTGGGAAGGTGTAGACTGACAATGCTGTCCAACTGAATGATAGGGCATCCACTTTCCAGGCCAGGGGATGATAAGTCCTTGTGCAAAATTTTTGTAGCTGGCAATTGTTGGTTGAGGCAAACAGATCTATGTCTGGTGCTCCCTACCTTTGAGTTATCATTGAGAATACTTGTGGGTGTAGTCTCCACTCGTGAGGGTCTGTCAAATGTCTGCTTAATTTGTCTGCCAAAATGTTTTCTTTTCCTGGCAGGAATTGTGCTTGCAGTTGTACTTGGTAAGTTAATGCTGTGTTCCACAAGTCCATTGCCTGTCTGCATAGTGGGTAGGAGTGCGTTCCTCCCTGTTTGTTGATGTACCACATAACTGTGGTGTTGTCCGTCCTTATTAGAAGTTGTCCTGGTTGCAAGAGGTCCTTGAAGGCCGTTAGTGCATTTTTTACAGCTAGCATCTCCTTTTGATTGATGTGTTGTTGCCTTTGTTTTGCAGACCATTTGCCCTGTATGCATTGTCCTGTCATGTGTGCACCCCAGGCGTAGTCTGATGAATCTGTTGTCAAGGTTTGGTTTGCTGGAGGTGAGACAAAAGGGAGGCCCTTGTTTGCTTGGCATGCTTGAGCCCACCATAGAAACTCTTTTTGAAGGCAGGGAATAAGAGTTATACTTGCTTCGAGGCTGTGTCTGTGTTGGGACCATACACTTTTTAGGTACCATTGTAGTTTTCTCATATGCAGTCTTGGATATGCTATTAGTTGAATGCAGGATGCCATGTACCCCAATGCCTGCAGGAATTTCCTTGCAGTGAGCTGGGTAGAAGTTGCCATTCTTTTGAAGTACTGAGCCAGTTGTTTTTGCTTGTCTGGCATGAGGTAAGCCATCTGGGCCGTTGTATTCAAGCTGGCACCCAGGAAAATTATTTCTTGTGAGGGTATTAGTTTTGACTTCTTTTTGTTTACTGTGCACCCTAGGCAACTTAGCAACTTTTTTACAAATGCCAGATGCTGTAGTAGGATGTCTTTGCTGTCCGCTTGGATCAGGCAGTCGTCCAGATATGGATACATTTGTATTCCTCGCTGTCTGCAGTATGCAATTACTGATTCCAGGCATTTTGTGAATACTCTGGGTGCAGTAGATAAGCCAAAAGGCAATGCAGAGAATCGATAATGTGTTGTGCCTGCCAAAAATATGAGGTATCTTCTGCAATCTGATAGGGACATGCAGGTATGCCTCTTGGAGGTCCAACGTTACCAGCCAAGACTCCTTGCCCAGCATGGGAAGAAGCTGCTGTAGAGTGAGCATTTTGAATTTGGGAATGTCCAGGTACGTGTTTAGAATTGACAGGTCTAAGATGGGTCTCCAGGCTTTGTCCTTTCTTGGTACTAGAAACAGTCTTGAGTAAAATCCTTGACCTTGCTCCTTTGCAGGTACCTTTTGAATTGCTTGCATGTTCATGAGAGCTGAAATTTGTTTTTGTGCCTCTGCCCATTGATTTGTTGGCAGATTTGGCATGCCTCTCATCCGTGGTAAAGTGTGAAAATGAAATCTGTAGCCTCGGGTAATAATATCCAGAACCCATTTGTCCTTTGTTATGATGTGCCAATTTTTTGGGAAAAGAGCCAATTTTCCTCCTAGAGGTGCTGCCTGGGCAATTTTGCTTGGCAGGCGAAGAGGAAAGTCATTGAGTTTGTTTTCTGAAGGGTTGAGAGCTGTCATCTCCCCCTCTTTGATTTATTGTTTGCCATTGTCTAGGCCTGAAGGTACCTTGTGGCTGGCCTCTGCCCCTAGGGCGACTGTACCTGCCCCTTTGGGGTCTGTCTGAAGCAGGAAAGGACCAGTTTTTTGATGGCTAGTTTCTGCTGAAATGAGGAGGTTGTACCTGTAAGAAATCTTTATCTGTTTGCATTGATTTTGCCTTTTCTTCCATTTTCTTTAACACTTCCTCTGCTTTGACACCAAATAACGCATCCTTTTGCAGTGGAGCATCCAGTAACTTTGCTTTGATGTGTTCTGGTAAGGTCTGCTCTTTTAGCCAAGCATGTCTACGTATTACAGACCCTGTGACTGCTGCTCTACATGAGGCCTCCAAAGAATCAAAACCACACTGCAATGTATGTTTTCCCAGTTGTTCTGCAAGCAACAAATCTTGCATCCCTTTGAAATCTAGTTGATCTGTTTGAGGGATCATTTTCTGTTTTAACCGAGTAAGCAAGTACTGCTGGTATTTAATCATGTGGAATTGGCAGTTTAATGCCCTCATGCCCAGAGTGGCAGAGGTATACACTTTTTTCCCCCATCTTTCTAATGCCCTGGAATCTCTTTCCGCAGGTAGTGGATTCTTAGCAGTAGAGGCCTTAACCCCTTTGGGACCCTGGGAAATGGTTTCTGGGTCTGCAGCAGGGCTTTTATATAAAAAACTTGTGAGAGTCCAGGACTCGGTAGTATCTGTCTTGTTTAGGTGGAGCTGGAGGTAAGGAATCTGGATTTAGACTGGATTCAGTGTAGACATCATCCAGAATGTCTAAAACAGGAGGGATGGCTAGGGGTCTATGCTGAGGTAGAAGAAGAAACTCACGGAGTCTTTTCTTGGAGTCAGAGTAATCTTGTCCTTCCCAGTGGAAATGCTCTCTCATGGTGTGCAGGGTTTCCCCAAAAGAGAAGTCTTCAGGGGGGGGGAACAGAGGGAATAGACTCCTCAGCATCTGAGTCTTTATAGAGAGGGAAAGAGTAATTCTGTTCCTCAGAGTCTGCTGAAGAAATGGATTCCTGGTCAGAAGGAGGTAAATCTTCCTCCAGTCTAGGCCTTTTGTCAGGAGGGGGCTGGGAACCTCTGATAAGGGTAATCAGGTCCTCCGCCATTTTGAGCATCTGTTTTTTAGGCATAGGGGCCTGTGTGGGAGTCGGTGGACCCGGTTTCTTAACCTTAGGGAGCTTAGCGTAAAACTTAACGGAGAGAGTCATCAGTTTAAAGACGCCTTCTGAAACCGAAGGCCTGTCCATAGTCTCCGGATCGCCACCAGGGCTGGCGTCCGCGAGTAGAGGAGGAACCGGCTCCAGTGGCCCAGTAGATTCTGACTGAGAGGTAGTCGTATTTTCTAAATCTGCGGTAGTCAGGGGCTGCGTAGGCGCCTCACTGAGTACCGAAGATCCGGCGGCAGGCCTAACCGAGACCTCGATATCTGGTCTAGGTCTAGGCTGCCGGTCTTTGTCCTTGCGGTTTTTAAACATAGCGGTAGTCGGAGGTTCCGACGACATAATGTAGTTGAATTTTCTGCCAAAATAATGTCGGGCGGTATCAGCCCGACGCTTAATAGTGCGTTTATTGAACCTAGCGCAAAACCGACAACCAGAAACGTCGTGGTCTGGGCCTAGGCAAGGAATACAATAAGAATGAAAATCCTTATGAGGTATTTGCTTCCCACAAGAAATACAATTATTAACTTTGTCTGACATCGGTCTGAGGCAAGAAAAGTTTCCCCAACGGGGTACTTAGCTTTATAGAAGACTTCGGCTGAAATTCTGTTCGGAAATCTCAGGAGCTGGCCGACCGGCACTTGCGAACTGCTTCTGCTTCGGGCACCGTGCGGCAAGAAAGACTGGAGAAAATGGTGTCGGCTGCCTCTTTTATACCCCTGCCGCACTGACATCAGGGAAGAAGCAACGACAACCAACGCCGGACCAAGGCTTTGGAATTCAGGCCGACTGCAGGACTGCCTGACGGCAGGATAACCCAAGTGTGATGACTGCAGCAGCATAGCACGATGAACATCTGCTGTTTCCCCCTCAGGTTCCCCTGTCCCCTCTTGTTGGCTTGTGCATATGTAGGTTGTACTGGAAGATTCCGAATTCTTTCTGACCTTCTTACAGGACCATTGTCTAAAGGGGTGTCTGTATCATTGTTCCTATTATCAAATTCCCTATTTTATTCACTATTGTACCCATCCATATTAATGTTCCCTCTACCATTGCGTGGGTTAAAATGTTGCCTTCGTACATAAGCTGCGCCCTCAGCATAGTCTTTAGTATCCCTCTCTAGTTTACCTATTTTCCTTTTCCAGATTTTTGCATCCAAAGCTTCAACATCTTTAAAACTTTATGCATATTTACGTTTGTTTTCTTCTAAGGTAAACAATAAATCTTCCTGTATTTTCAAATTCAAAGCTGCAATATCATTCTTTAACACATCCATTATTTTTTCATTATGCTTAATAATAACCCTCATGAGGGCTTAACCAGTCATTAAATACATTTACTACATCTTTAAAAAAAATCAGTTCCTCGTAAACATTATTGGAAATTTACTAATTCTAAGTCCCTTAGGGATTTGTTTAACTTTAATGAATTCATTTAAAAAACAATTGTCAGCCATTAAACTTCTAAATTTACACAATTTTTCTTTTAACTTACAACACATACCAACATATGTTTCATTACATATTACATTTCATTGGAGATGCTGAGTTAAAATTAAAGTTTGTTCTGCCTAACCACGAATCCATATTAATGTCCAAATACTGTTCCCAACCACTCAATGAATTAGCGTTATGGGCAAAACAACTCTGAGTCCGTTGTAAAGGTTCTGTTCCATTTCCCTGGCTAAAAGCAGCTCCATGCCTTTCCTGCTGCTGAGTGACTTATCGCTGCGAGGAGAGAGAAATGTACCCTTTTCCTCACTGTAATGTGATCTCTGAGTTGGCATATATAATTTGCAAGGAGTGTGGGGGTGCAGAAAGTACAGTTGTGTACACTTACCATAAATGTAGATGTTCGAATGTATTCACTGTTGCATGCATCACACTTGGGTTATCTGCCTGCAGGTTCAACTGGATCCAAATGGATAGCACACTGCATCCATTTCTGCTACAAGCACCATGGTAAACCTACCCCACATGGGATCAGACCACATTCCACTAGGTCTATATCCACCTCTACAGCATTTCTCAGAGGAGTCCCTACCAGGGACATTCCGGAAGCTGCAACCTGGAGTTCTGTTCACACCTTCACCAAGCATTACCACTTACCTATCTTTTCAAAATCCAGGGCTGGATTTGCTACAGCAGTCTTGCAAGGCCTTCTAGCCAGCCCTAACACTTCTTGACTGTCTCCACCCTTTTTCAGCTTTGAAATCAACCCAAGTGTGATGACTGCAACAGTGAAAGAAGAAGAACATAGTACAGTTGTGTACACTTACCATAAATGTAGATGTTCAAGTGTATTCACTGTAGCAGTCCTGGTTTCCCTCCTTCCAGCCCCCTGGTTTTCTCTGTCTTTCTATCTCTCCTCTCTATGGCCATTCCTATTGGCATTGGTATTTACTTTTTACTGGTGGTGTTCCCCACCATATACTAGCTCCCTATTTGGGGTCTTCTGACATTTGAGGCAAGAAAAACTGATGTAATGGCATTGAATGCCTATTTTATACCCCTGACAACCTGATGTCATGGAAGAAGCGACAGCATCCGACGCAGAAATACTAAGACTCTGGTATACGGGCCGACTGAGGGCTACCTGCAGGCAGATAACCCAAGTGTGATGACTGCAACAGTGAAACACGAAGAACATCTGCAAAATATAAAGGCATGTTTTTTTTTTTTTATTATGTTTGAGTTTTTGAAGACTCAGTCATATGGTCTCTTCGATATTTTTTTTGAGTTTCCGAATGTCAATCATCTGACATATACCCATCTAGCTACATAAAGGATAAGCAACCTCAAGGCTGGTCAAACAATACAACATGCTTAAGATAATCCATGTCCAACTAACCATGGGAAAAATCCATTAATATATTCTTGATAGCTACAGGTCCCCCACCATGAACCAGGGAATCCATACATCATACCTGAAGTTAGTAGAATCTCTCACCATCCAGCCCAATACTATACTCATGGGTGATTTTAGGTACCCCTCCATTAATTTGGAGGCATACACAACCACGGCCCAAAGATTTACTGACTTTATAAATTCAAATACCCTGATGCAGCTAGTCTGCACTCCCACTAGGGGAACAAATACTCTAGATCTGGTAGTCACAAATATGGGTGAGTTCTGCACCACCCCCTCCCCCATATGTCCTCACTAGTAAGATCAGATCTGATTACAAAATGGCCTCCTCTGAAATAAAGGTAAAACTAGTCCACAAACCTAAGCCCAGAAATTTAAGAACTTCTCTAAGGTGAATTACCATCTTTTAAGGGATGGCACAGCTAGTTTTCAAGTTCCCTCAAATGCAGAAAACACAGAAGCCTAGCAGAGGCATACACAAAAGCCATGTATGACCATATAAACAACTGCATAAAATCATCAGTACCAGACTGAAATAAACCCAGGTCAAACCGCAAAAACAAGACAAGGACCCCTAGTACCAATAGGATGTACAACAAAAGAAGGAAAATCCTGTTGAGCAGTAAGACGGAATGTGCACAACACAGAAATAGGTCACTCTGTCTAAACAAGTGAATCAGGGTACTAGTCAAGTCTCTAAATGCAGACTTTGAGGTAAAAAATAGCCTCCAAAGCTAAGGATAACCATAAGGCAATTTTCAATTATGTTCACAATCTTAAGAGCAACATCCAGCAATGTGTAGAATTAGTTGTAGATGGCATCACCTATTTTCTGCCAGAAGTAGCAGTAATTCTGCTGACTGATAAATTCAACTGAAATTTCACTTCCCCATCACTCCCACTTCTCCCCCAAAAATAATCTCCACCATTAATTATCACCAAAGAAAAGGATGCCACTGCACTCTCTAAAGCTAAAAACACAGCTTCAGTGGAGCCTGACAATATACCAGGTTGCATCTTAAACAGCTTAAATCAGGATTTGTCAGGTCCACTTGGATCTCTAATCACAGCCTCTGGATTGGCTTTGTCCCGATAAGAGTGGAGAAAGGAAAGTTGTGTAAAATCTTACCCTAACCATTGATGTCCTTCTTTTCCATGTTGCAGTATTCTACATGTAGAATTCACCCTCCTTCCTCTCCAGTTCATCCAGCTAGGTTTCCAAAGATTTTCAATCCCTCTAGGTGCGTCAAACGTCTGATGTGGCAGCAGGTATATGGGCCATAAAAGTGATGTCTGCACAGACCAGCCCGCAGAACATAAAAAAGCCCCAGTCGGGCCTAGTCCTAAAAGGGCACAGCCTGTCCAGTGTCACCCAAGAGAGCAAGTGCAGTCTGACAGGAGGGGAAGGAATACTGCAACGTGGAAGAGAATTACATCTATGGTTATGGTAAGATTTTACAACTTTTTAAACCAAAAGCGAGTAACACTGTAAGCGATGTCAGAAACAAAACGGCATATAAAAACTAAGAAACCAGTTTTATTAGCGCTTTTGGTGGGATCAGTGTCTCATCTTCTTCAGACAACCACACAATCAATTAACACAGTTTATATATACAATTCAAATACGTTTAATTAACAATTATACGGACCGTGATTAAACTGCTTGTCCTTAAAGGAACATCACAGAAAATGAACTAATTCCTGTTCATAATATGCTATTATACAGGTTAAAACAAGTTAAAACCTTGCAGTGTTAAACCCCATGTCAAATTCATTTATAAAATATTACTATATATTATATTGTATTATATTAAAATTAAAATATATAATTCATTTTATTAGTAAAAAGATTCATTTCACATTCATTTTAAAGGCAACAAAGTAGAAAGCATGATCTAAATAAGATCAAAATTGAAAGTTAGAATTCTTGTTCAGGGGACGCATATTACATTTATAAAAATGTATTATATAATTATATAAATATACTTTAATAAGCAAGTCTCATATCCTTTTAGGACTATATGTTTGTAATTAATTTTAAAACAAAGAATATTTATAACCAATTATTAACCTAACAAAATATTTTGTAACTGTAAACTGACTCCTTTCATTTATTAAGTGCTAGGCACTTCAGAACACATTTTATAGAAACGTATTCATTAACGCCAGGATAGACATGAGCTCCTGTTCTGATCTGCCACTTAATTTCATCTATTTCTAAATATAGTTGCCACGGCCCACCTCTTGTGTCAACTTGTCTTTGTTGGAGGATGGTAAATCTAAATTCATGCTCTGGAAATTCAAGAATGCGTCTAGCCAGAGCATTATTCGTATCTTTTCTGTTAATTGCATAACAATGCTCATAAATAAGCTGCTTAACTTTTCTATCGGTCTTTCGAATATAAAAAAAACGGGCACTGAGCACAGGTAGCAACATAGACCACCCCTTTCGTGTGGCAATTAAACCTCCCATTGATGTAGTATGTTTCATCTTTTATTCTAACATTATTGTTAACGTAAATATACTTACATTGTTGGCAGGCACCACATTTAAACATTCCAAAATTACCATAATTTTTAGGCTTCCTCTTCCTTTCTAATAGTGCTTTCAGGTTAGCCCCTTTTCTGTAAGTAACTTTGGTTTTCACTCCCAGTATTTTAAGTAGGGCACTATCTTCAGCTATAATAGACCAATTTTTGTATAACATTTGTCTCATTCTTACATGGTCTAAAGAATAAGTACATAAAAAACTAACTCTAAAATTGGACTCATTATTATTCAGAACTGAATTACATAAGGGTTCTAAATAGTCAATTCTTTGTAACAAGTTATTAGTCAGCAACAGTCTAAAATGCCCTACCCTCCTCTTATAACTTACTTCTAGTAAGATTGGATCAATCATCAATTCAGGATAGCCTCTATTGATAAACATAGTTCTAAGGAGCAAACACTCAGCCTCAAAATCTTCCTCATCAGTCACCATCCTAGTCGCCCTTACCAACTGCCCTTTAACAACAGCCTTCTTTTGATAGTAAGGGTGGCTACTGGTAAAATAAAGAAAGGAGTTAGAATAAGAAAGCTTTCTATATATGATACTCCTGTACCTAGAGTTTACTGTATCTTTAAACAGGCTTACATCCAAAAAGTTAATGGCTGCTTCTTCCAAGTTATATGTGAACTCGAAAAAGTCAGTCATCCTTGTTATACTCTCACTGAAAGCAGGAACAAGCTCTTTTGACCCTTTCCAAACAAGAAACATATCGTCCTGGTATCGTGTGTACCAGGCCACGTTCTCTTGAAATAGTGTGTTTTGAAAGAGCAACATTCTTTCCCAATAGGCCATAATACAATTTGCAAAGCTACCTCCACAGGGGGAGCCCATTGCCACTCCGGTTTTGTGGAGGAAGTATTGCCCATCAAAAATCATATAATTGTTTGTTAAAACAATATCAAGTAAAGTTTCCACTAAGTACACTGTTTTCTCATCCACGAGTCTTAAGAGTAAAAAAATCCCTAATCCATTCCAGACCTAGAGTTTGGGGGGTGACAGTATATAGATCCTTTACGTCTATAGTTAGAAAGCAAAAGTTCTCCTTATACTGTAAGTTGTTAATGTTTTCTAAAAAGCTCCATGAATCTTTACATATTTGAGATTCTTGTTCAATTAAAGGTCTTAAAATACTGTCTATATACTTAGCACATCCATATGTCACGGAGCCTCTCCCATCAACTATAGGTCTGAAACGGGGATCATCATATCTTTTATGGATCTCAGGGGATCCAAAAAGAGCTGGGATTTTAGGGGCATTCATGGTTAAATATTGATATATATCCATGTCGATGGTCCCTTCTAAGAAAAGGTCCTCAAGTATGGTTTTAATTCTTTTATAATGCTATATTGATTTCATTAATTCTGACCGGAGTGTATGCTTCAGTCAGTAAATGTTTTTTCATATTCTTAACATATACTTCTTGTTCCATGAACACAAGCCCACCTCCCTTGTCAGGTTTCATAACCCTAATCCCACAGTCATGAACTAAATTGAGAAAGTCCCTTTCATCCTCTGTAATATTGAGCTTGTTGTGTTTCCTACTATATTTATCTTTAGAGACAGATCTCAAATCCATCTCACAGATTTTTTCAATAATGCTCAAATTTGCATGCAATGGGGGATTAAACAGACTTAACACTCTAAGAGTATTTGTTAAGGATGGTGTACCACCCATAAAAACATTTAAATTAATTTTGCGAACAAATAGTTTCAAGTCCATAATGGTTTTAACAATGCCCATTTCTCTGTCAGGGACAAAGGATAACCCTTTAGAAAAAAAGTCACTCATTTCATTAGTTATCCTTAGGGTTGTATAATTGTAAATTTTGAAGTCCCCTTCAGAACTAGTGAAGATTTGGGGCACATAATAAGATTGTTGTGTCACCTCCTCTGCTGGTTCCATCTGTTTCTTGTCTGGGCTTGGTTCCTGTTCCCCCTGCGATTGGTTGACTGACCACCGTGGTTTCTCTGAAAACCCTGCTGATTATTTAGGCCGGCCCGAGTGTCGTTATTACTAGCAGTCGGTTGTTGTTGTTGTTGAATATTATTATTATTTTGTACGTGGGCATTATTGCTACTTAACCTTTCGCTCCTGCGTAAAGGCTGTGCTTCCTCCTCGTGAATATTCCTTTCACCTTGAGGAGGATTATTAACCCCTTCATCAGTCCAGTCATTCAAAAAAGCAGGGTTAGTTGCAGAAACATCAGAACTGTTATTACTAAATGGTGGACGTGGATAGGCCTTATTTGTTGCATATTCCTGCACATCCCTTGTTATTTTCTTTTTCTTCGTGACCAATAATTTAGCCATAGTGGCCTCGATGCTAGAAAAAATTCTAGCATAGTCATATTTATGTCGAAAAAATTCAGTATCTATTTTAATGGCGTGCTCTAAAATTTCAAGTTCACTCAAGTACATTAATCTCACTTTTATAAAAGTTAATAAGAGAGAGTATAAATTCTACCCCTTGTTTGTCAAAGAGTACAAGGAGTTCACGATGGAAAGTGGAATTTTCGATCAATCCCACTGGGTAAGCCATTGGTGCAACCCCTTTGGGATGATTTTTTATCGATACATTCCTGTAGATAAGCTATCTCCAACTGCAATTTTCTGCATCTGAACAGTTTATTATCAAACTCATTAATTAAGTTTGTTATTGAACTCACCCCTGAAGTTTCCTCTTGTGATGTTCCTGCTTCGTTGCCATCACAAAAAAGTTGTTTTTACTTAAAAAACTTGCCATAGATGGAAACGGACAAGTTTCTGTATTCTGTATACCAGATAAATGTTCATTGCCACGCTCATTGTTATTACCACTTCCCCATTGTAATGTTCCTTCAGGCAGTGATTGGTTACTAATTTGTTGAAGTCCATTATGTGCAACTTCAGAATAATTCCTTAAAGGAGACTTCTGCTGGTTCCCTTCACTGCCCAGTAGTCCCCTAGGACAAGCATTTCTTTCTTCCAGAATGCATGCATCCATTCGCTGGGTAAGGCTATCGACCCTTCCCAATAAAACCTCCACGAGGGCCGTTAAGTTACCAATGGCGTTCGCGTTTTTGTTTTGCGTTTTTATATTGGAAAGACCGAGAGAAAATTTAAGCAGCATATTTATGAGCATTGTTATGCAATTAACAGAAAAGATACGAATAATGCGCTGGCTAGACATATTCTTGAATTTCCAGAGCATGAATTTAGATTTACCATCCTCCAACAAAGACAAGCTGACCCAAGAGGTGGGCCATGGCAACTATATTTAGAAATACATGAAATTAAGTGGCAGATCAGAACAGGAGCTCATGTCTATCCTGGCATTAATTAATACGTTTCTATAAAATGTGTTCTGAAGTGCCTAGCACTTAATAAATGAAAGGAGTCAGTTTACAGTTACAAAATGTTTTGTTAGGTTAATAATTGGTTATAAATATTCTTTGTTTTAAAATTAATTACAAACATATAGTCCTAAAAGGATATGAGACTTGCTTATTAAAGTATATTTATATAATTATATAATACATTTTTTATAAATGTAATATGCGTCCCCTGAACAAGAATTCTAACTTTCAATTTTGATCTTATTTAGATCATGTTTTCTACTTTGTTGCCTTTAAAATGAATGTGAAATGAATCTTTTTACTAATAAAATTAATTATATATTTTAATTTTAATATAATACAATATAATATATAGTAATATTTTATAAATGAATTTGACATGGGGTTTAACACTGCAAGGTTTTAACTTGTTTTAACCTGTATAATAGCGTTCCATGAACAGGAATTAGTTCATTTTATGTGATGTTCCTTTAAGGACAAGCAGTTTAATCACGGTCCATATAATTGTTAATTAAATGTATTTGAATTATATATATAAACTGTGTTAATTGATTGTGTGGTTGTCTGAAGAAGGCGAGACACTGATCCCACCGAAAGCGCTAATAAAACTGGTTTCTTAGTTTTTATATGCCGTTTTGTTTCTGACATTGCTTACAGTGTTACTCGCTTTTGGTTTAAAAAGTTTTTTAGTTTTCATTTTGTAGTTTTTTATGGTAAGATTTTACACAACTTTCCTATGTCCTTCTATTCCAGTGTTGCAGTATTCTACATGTGGGTGACTGCCAAAGCTCACTGAGGATTCGGAGGTGGTCTAGATGATGTTTCCAGGAATCTGTGTAGGACAGCCCTGGCAAACCCTGCACTGGCTCTGGAGATATGGTCCAGTTTGTAGTACTTGGTGAAGGTGTGTACTGAGGACCAAGCAGCTGCCTCAAGTATGGAGTTAGTGTTTAGCCCCTTAAAAATGGCTCCAAAAGAGGCCATAGCTCTGGTGGAGTGGGCTTTGACATTGTCCTTCAAGGTCTTTCCATGGTGTAGGTAGTAGAAAAAAAAAAATGGCCCTGGAGATCTAGGCCGAAATGGTCTGGTTGCTCACAGCTTTCCCCTGGGCTCTGAGGTGGAAGGAGACAAACAGTTGGTGAGATTTCCTAAAAGGTTTGTGGGTTGGGGAAGAAAGTAGGCAGGTGGATGGCTTGGTTCAAGGATAAGTCATTCACTACTTTAGGGGTGAATGACGGGTTAGTCCTGAGTCACCCTGTCCAGGTGGAAGACTAGAAATGGTGGTGTAGCCATAAGAGACTGCAACTCTGATACCCTTCTGGCTGAGGTCAGAGCAACCAATAAAACAGTTTCCACGTGCAAAATGTTATGGGAGCTTTGTCTGCTACCTCAAAGGGGGCTAGAGTGAGTTTTTTTAATACATAGTTAAAGTCCCAGGGAGAAGAAGATTTTTTTTGGGTGGCCTCAAGTGTAGTATACCTTAGAGAAACAGTTTAGTGGGGAGTCTGGATGCGAGGGGTGGATTCAGAGGAAAGGAGGCAGAGATGGCAGACAAATGTGCTTTCAGAGATGAGTATGACAGCCCTGTCTATGTTAGTTCACACAGGTAAGACAGGATGAGAGGAATATTGCTTTCCAGCGGGTCCAACTTTCTTTTGTGAAACCAAAAAGAAAACCTTTTCCACTTCGAAAGATAGGATTTTCTTGTGTTGGGTTTCCTGGCTTCCTGCAGAACATTGAGCACATCCTCACTGTACAGGTGTCTGAAGGGGATCAGATCAGAGTGAAATGCAGGGATTGCCACTATGGGTGTAGCTGAGTCCCCTTGTGCTGTGTGAGCAGGTCCACTGAGGGGGGTAACTTGTGGTGATTGCCCTTGGACAAATGAAGGAGAAGGGGAACCAGTACTGTCTTTGCCAGTAAGGAGTCACCAGCAAGTTTTTTTTGGGAGTCCTGCTGAATTTTCAGCAACACCTTTTCTATCAAGGGAAGGGTGGGAATGCATATAGAAATTTTCTCTTCCAGGTCATGGAGAAGGCATTTGTCGCCAGAGCCTTGGGGTTGTGTGTCCTGGTGCAGGAAGTTGCCTGTTTACGGAAGAGGCTAACAGGTCTATTTGTGGTATACCCCACCCGTGGACCAGATTTAGGAAGACATCACTTTGAAGCATCCATTCGTGGTTGTCTGAAATGGTTCTGCTTAGCAGATCTGCCTGGGAGTTGTGTTGGGACAGAATGTAGACTGCCTGTAGGGAAATTCCCTGTGAGGTGGCCAGTTCTCACACCTGCAGAGCTAGATTGCATAGAAAGTACGACTTCGTCCCTCCTCGTTTGTTGAGATACCACATGACTGTTGTGTTGTCTGTGAACATCTTGAGATGGCCCTGCTGTAGATAAAGTAGGAAGGCTTGGTGGGCAATGAGAATCGCTCTCATTTTTCTGATGTTTATGTGGTCTAGTTTGTGCCTGTCTGTCCACAAACCCTGCACTTTTCCCTGTCCTAGAGTTGCTCCCCATCCCAGATCTGAGGCATCTGTGTGCAATGTCTGGGTGGGATTGGGAGTTTGTAGGGGGAGGCCTGGATTATGGGCCAACTGGCCACCCACCATCTCAATTCCTGTATCAAACAGGGAAGGAGGGGGGACCCTGAACTCTAGAGGGTGGGAGTGCTGAGACCACACTGATCATAGATACCATTGTAGTTTCTTCGTGTGCATTCTTACTAGGGGAAACATGGGAGGTGGTGGCTGCCAAGTAACCCAGAAGTCGCAGAAATTTCAGCTGTCAGCACTGAGGAATGAAGGGCAGTGAGTCAGGGGCACCATCTTTTCTGGTGGTAGGAATGCCTTCATAAGGTTGGTCTAGATTCTGCATCCCAGGAAGACAATGTCCTGTGCTGGCTTCAGATTGGATTTTGGCAAGTTTATTAGAAAAACTAGGGACTGCAGGAGTAGCATAAGGGTCTGGGTGTGAAGACCTAGAGTCTTCTGGTCTGTCTGGATTAGCAGGTCATCCAGATAGGGGAATATGTGAATCCCCTTCATCCTGCACTAAGCGATGAATGGAGCCAGACATTTTGTAAATACCTTGGGAGCAGCAGAAAGCCCAAATGGTAAGGCACAGAACTGAAAAGGGGATGAACCTGCCATAAATCTGAAGTATTTCCTGAAAGTGGGTTTTATGGGAATGTGTAGGGAAAGGTAGGCATCCTTTATGTCCAGGGTTGCCATGAATCCCTGAGAAAGCAGGAAGGGAAAAAGGGTAAGGTGAGTGAGCATCTTGAAGGTAGGAACTTTTAAGAAAGAGGTGGAGGTGCGAGAGGTCTAGAATGGACCTCCATGGTCCTTCCTTTCTGGGAACCAAAAAGATTCTGGAGTAGAATTATTTTCTTTTCGATTCTGTAGGCACTGGTTATATACTGCCTTGCATTAGTAGGGTTTGTAGAACCTGTCGAAGGAGGGGTAGTTGATTGGTGGATGGCTGGGGTATGCCTAGCCTTGATGGG
This sequence comes from Protopterus annectens, assembly GCF_019279795.1. NCBI lineage: Eukaryota > Metazoa > Chordata > Ceratodontiformes > Protopteridae > Protopterus > Protopterus annectens. The sequence continues at coordinate 972,754,063 of NC_056728.1, forward strand.
GGGGGAGACCGTGAGAGAGACGAGCAGACAGGGGAAGGAATGACGGGGGGGTTGAAAGCTTGGCAAGCAGTCAGACACTACCTGCCCTATCTGGAAAAGAAGGCCTTTGGCTGGAGGAAGGTGACACTCTAGCTGGAGGTGGTTGTCTTCTGGGGGGGGGGTCTTCTAGACGTTGGGGTTGTAGGTCTAGAAGCCTTCCTGATAAACTGGGTCTTAGCCAGGTAGTTCCTCTGGAACTTAGGAATCGGCGAGACCAGGAGATGTTTTAGATCCTGTAATTTTTTCCTTTTTGTTGTAGTGATTTAAACAGGTCTGCCACTTTTTCACCAAACAGGGAAGAGTGATCCAAAGGTGCATTAACAAGTTTGGCCCTGAAATCATCAGGGAGGGGCTGAAGATGTAGCCATGAGTATCTTAGTGCAGAGGCTGATGCAGCTGACCTAGCTGAGGCTTTGTCTGCATCTTAATGAATGTCTCTTCACCTGTGAGGTAAGGGCTAGCAGGGAAGTCAAGAAAGCTTGGCTGCACCATCTGGAATGTCAGCTAAGTCCTTAGTGTCCTTGTCCAACAGTGCTAAGGAATATTTGAGATCCATATCCCAGGGGGGACGAGACCTGAGAGGAGTAAGAGAGGGAATCCTCAGAGGAATCAAACAGTTTCTCCTCCTCCAGTAGTTGTTCTACCCTCCCTTCAGGAATGAGAGGTCTAGGGCTTAGGAGGGGAGGAGCAATGTCAGGGGTTTCTAAGGCAGCAGGCCTAAGGGCCATGAAGGCATTAAACAAACTCTGACTGAAGTCCTGCCAATCGGGCATACTTTCATAAACAGTAGATACATGCTTTGTTTTCTGTTTTTTCTTTAGAGGCCTCGCAGGTGTCTGACTGGGAGAAGGCCTCGGGTCAGGCATAGGGATGGTGGCTGTGGAATCTGAAGAACCCAGAATAAATGCTGGTTGTCCCCCGGCGTCTAAGGTAGATGCCGGTGTAGCCTCTATGGAAGTGGTGTCCACACAGGATTGTGTGGCTTCCTCAGAGGTACCCTCTTTATCCACACCAGTGGTAGCCGAATTCTCTGCCAGGCCGACGTCAGCCACAGAGTGAGGAATGGCTGGAAGAGGCACAGCAGAAGAAGTAAGCCTCAAGGTGCTGGCCCTCTTCTTGGGTGGTTCAGACAGGGTGCCGGCTGCGGCCTCCATCCCTAATGCTATTTGTTTTAAGCGTTTATTCTCTAAGTAGAAATGCAAAGCCTGTAAGCAGCAACGCAAGGTCTTAGGAACAAATGATTTACAAATCGTGCAGTTCTCGTGGTCATGTTCCCTGCCTAAACAAGAGAGACACTGATCGTGGGTGTCTTTGTGGGGAATCTGCCAACCACACTTACATTTGCCCTTTCTGGATCACATGAACAGACTATAATTAACAGCAGGACTGAAAGGATCCCCAAAGGGGTACTTAGCTGAGTTTTTTCTTGATCCAACGTCCACAAGAAGCAGGAGCACCTGGTATATGACTGGTGGCTGAAAAGTTCTGGGGGCTGGTGTGTGCAGATGTCACTTATGGCCTGCATACCTGCTGCCACATCAAACGTCTGACGCACCTAGAGGGACTGAAAATCTTTGGAAACCTGCCCGGACAAACTGGAGAGGAAGAAGGGTAAAACCTACATATATAATACTGCAACACTGGAAGAGAAAGTACAGTTGTGTACACTTACCATAAATGTAGATGTTTGAGTGTATTCACTGTTGCAGTCATCACATTTGGGTTATCTGCCTGCAGGTAGCCCTCAGCCGGCCTGAATACCAGAGTCTTCGGATTTCTGCATCGGATGTTGTCGCTTCTTCCATGATGTCAGGTCGTCAGGGGTATCAAACATGCAGCTGACGCCATTACATCAGTTTTTCTTGCCCCAGATGTCAGGTGCCCCCACAACAGGAAGCAATTATATGGTATGGTACACCCCCATCAAAAAGTAAATACACATGAAAAAATATATGTACCAAACAAGAAGGAAAGGTAGAGCCAAGAGAAGTCAAGGGGCTGAAGGGAGGGTAACCAGGACTGAAACAGTGAATACATTCGAACATCTACATTTATGGTAAGTGTACACAACTGTACTATGTTCTTCGTGTTTCACTGTTGCAGTCATCACATTTGGGTTGATTCCCAAAGCTAAGGAAGGGAGGAGGTAGTTAAAGAGCATTAGGCCCAGCTATTAAGCCCTGCTAGACTGCTGTGGCAAATCCAGCTCTGGATTTAGAAAAGATAGGGAGGTGGTAATGCTAGGTGAAGGTATGTACAGAGCTCCAGGTAGCTTCCAGGATGTCCCTGGTAGGGACTCCTATGATAAATGCCGTAGAGGTAGATGCAGCCCTGGTGGAATGTGATCTTATCCCCTGTGGAGTAGGTTTTCCATGGCGCCTGTAGCAGAAATTAATGCAATGGGCTATCCATTTGGAAATGGCTTGCTTTGAAATGACCTTCCCCTCTGCCCCTGCAGCAAAGCCAACTAGCAGCTGGTCAGATTTCTGAGAGGCTTAGTCCTGTCCAAACAGAATCTAAGTTGTCTGTGCACATCCAGAGAGTGCAGTATCAGTTCCCCTTTGTTTTGTGGATTAGGGGAAAAAGTAGGCAAATGAATGGACTGGTTTAGGGCCAAACTAGACACGACCTTGGGCATAAAGGAAGGATTAGTCCTGATGGAAACCCTGTCCACATGGAAGATAATGAAGGGTTCCACTGCCATGAGGGCCTGTAATTCAGACACTCTTTTTGCTGAAGTGATGGCTAGAAGTAAAGCTGTTAAAGAATTTCAACTTTGCTGTTGCAGCTGGCTCAAAGGGGGGAAGAGTGAGCTTTTCCAATACAAAGTAAAGGTCCCAGGCTGGAGTGGGAGCTCTCCTGGGGGGTCTTAAATTTTTGGCCCCTCTAAGGAATTGTTTAGCAAGGGATGAGACAGTATTATAATGTGCTGAAATGGCAGAGGCATGAATCTTAATTGACGAGAAGGATAGGCCCTTGTGGAGCATTTCTGTTAAGCACTTTAGAATATGAGGTAAGCTGGACACATTTGTGCCCATCCCCTGAGCCTGGCTCCAGGAACAGTATCTTTTCCACTTTTCAGCATAAGATTTTTTAGTACTAGGCCTCCTTGCCTCCAGAATGACATCTAGCACCTGCTTACTGAGGGATGCTAGAGGAGAGCTCAAGGAATTAGCCAGGCTGCAAAGTTCAGGGTTTGAAGCTGAGGGTGCAGAATCTGGCCCACCTGCTGGGACAGCAAGGAAGAGGTCTGAGGCAGGTGCCATGGTTGTAGCATTGTCAGACTGCGCAAGAAGGGGTACCAGTGCTGGCGTGGCCAGTCTGGTGCAATCAGTATTGTCCTTGGCTTGTCCTGTTTGATCTTTAGTAGAATCTTCGAGAGGAAAGGCAGAGGGGGAAAGGCATAAACCGAGAGGCTTTCTCAGGTAAAGGACAGGGCATCCACTTTCCAGGCTTGACTGTGGGGAGTTCTGGTGCAGAATTTGTTTAATTACTAGTTCTGAGGGGAGGCAAACATGTCTACCTCTGGAATCCCTCATTTGTTCCTCAAGAGGTTGAATATTTTGAGTTGTAGTTTCCATTTGTGTGGGTCCATGAGACTTCTGCTCAAGCCGTCTGTCAATGAATTTAGTTTGCCTGGCAGGAATTGAGCTTGTAGGTGCACTTGGTAGCTCAAAGCTGTGCTCCACAGAGCCATGGCTAGTCTGCAGAGAGGGTAGGAGTGGGTTCTCCCCTACTTGTTTATGTACCACATAACTGTGGTGTTGTCTGTCTTTATCAATATTTATTTATTTATTTACTTATTTATTTTACATTTGTTTACCGGGATAATCCAACTGGATACATATCTATTTTCAGCGGTGGCCCGGGGAGAAAAGCTCCACAAAGACAAAGTTACATAGATTACACAGAAGTTAGCAAATAATTATAAAAACAAAGTAGTTATATACAATGGGTTAGTAGTGATTCCCTGGTAGGGACTCACAATTGTCATGGACCGAAAATTAAAAGTAAGAGACATCAGATTGGAAGCACAGCTTGGTGATGTAGTTACAAGTTATGATAATTGCAGAATATGCTTTTAGTTTATAACTTAATCAGGGTTGGTACATGGGCATAACCAATTCACTTTGAGATACTGTTTGAGGTTTTTTTTAAGAGACTTTTGGAGGATTGTAGGCTTTTATAGTTTGGCAACGAATTCCAGGTTTTGCCAATGAAGTTGGCAAACAGGGATTCACCAGCAGAGTTATTAGCTTTGTGGGTTTGGACCAGTAGTTTATTGGCTGACCGTAGGGATCTTAGATTGCTATATGGCTTAATAATATTTTTAAGTGAGGGGGTATCCTCAGGGTGGTACAACATTTTGTGCGCTATTAAGAGTTGATTGAATTAAATTAAGCTGGGCAGTTCTAGCCACTCTAGTTTTTTAAGGTTCTGGCAGTGGTGGGTTCTATAGGTAGAGACAGTGGCGAATCTGGTAATATGATTGTAGCTATGGGACAGCTTACCTAGTTCGGATCTGTTGAGGTTTGAGAGTACAGGCAAGGCATATAAAAGAGTAGAGAGTAGGTGTGATCGGGCGATTGCAGTCCTAGCCAGTGGGGTTAAAAATGTCTTGTTTCTATACAGTGATCCAAGCTTCTTATTGATGGTCTGTATGGTTTTGTTGACCTGTAGGTCAAATTTGAGATTAATGTCTATGATAACCCCTAGCAGTTTGGTGTGATTATCTGGGGAAATAGTGGTACCATTGTTAGATGTGACAGAGAATGAAAGTGTGGTGGATCTACTAGTGGGAGAGAATAGTTGTCGTGGAAGAATAAGGTCTTTGAAGGCTGTCAGAGCATCCTGTACAGCTAACATTTCTTTTTAATTGATATGCAGGTGCATCTGTCTCGGGTTCCATTTGCCCTGAATGCACTGCCCTGCCATGTGAGCCCCCCATGCATAGTCTGATGTGTCTATTAGGGTTTGGGTGGCAGGGGGTAGAGTGAAAGGGAGTCCTTTGTTATGGTAGCAGGCTTCTGCCCACCAAAGGAACTCTGTCCTTAGACAAGGAATGATAGGAATCATTGTTTCCAGGTCCTGAGAATGTTG
>NC_056728.1:973064201-973184201 GCF_019279795.1 Protopterus annectens
CTGATTCCTTGCCTAATTTGGAAGAGAGGAAGTTCCCTTGCTTACCAGTGGGAGTGGGAAGCATTGAGCTGCCTGTTGGTCCAGTTTTGTGAGGTTTCAGCCAGTAACTTGTAGTCTATTGGTCGTTTTGGGCCATTTCCTAGCTTTTTTCAGCCCCCTGATATAAAACACGCTAAACACGCATTAGCGCGGAGTTGCCACTGTTGCACACTAGAGCAGCGGCGGTTAAACAAGGTTAAACTATTCGGGCCATCTAAATTCAACTCTTCAAATTTTCCCTTAAAACTACCTTCCTTGAGCTGTACTGCTGATCTAACCAGCGTATCCTATAACTGAAAGATTCATCTCTACTTGATTCCCAAGTAGACTATTCTCTATCTGTAAAGCCTAGCACTTACTCCTACAGTATTTTGCACCTTGATAAAGCACTCTTATTATAGATAGTACCCCACCAGCCTAAAACCCACATCCCCCGGAGTCCTTTGAAAGTCTTTTATCTACTACTTCTAGTATGTCGAGGGATCAGTTGCTAGTGTCCTCTCCTGCTCAACTGGTGAACCTGGGAATATTGAGGCAATGTTACAACTGCCTCATGTACACAGACAATCCTCTCCTCCTCCCACAAAACACAAATACATGCGAGAGATGCAACTATACGGCCAAACTGGAGGCTGAGCTCTCTCAACATAGGACTGGCAAGACCAGACAGGAGGAGAAGGTAACCACACACAATACATACCCAGTCACACATAGTACCATCACAACTTCAAATCATACACATAATCACACAAAGACATACTCGGAGGCTCTGATCAAAAATCTACCAAAACAGCAGAGGCCACCAAAGCAGACACCCAAACAACTACCACCTCAGGACCCAACACATGCAACACATAGACCACACAGTCAGAGTGTCAAACAGTCACCGCCCTTAAGGCCAAACACAATGCCAGACACACTTGTCATTGGTGACTCCATAGTCAGACACACTGACGTCCCGCTCACCAGACTGAGTAAGGAGAAGGTCACAGTAAGCTGCCTGTCGGGCGCTAGAATCCACCACATAACGCAAGCACTCAGGTCTCTCAACAGCAGGTACAAGTACGACTCAGTCATTGTCCACGCTGGTGTCAATGACCTGAGACGCACCTCCTTGGACTACATGAAAAGGGACATCGAGGAGCTCTCTGATTATGTAGCCCAAGCAGGTATGACCCTGACCTTGAGCAGTATCCTACCTTCACCTAGAATGATGCCACAATACAGTGATAAGATGATCAGCTTTAATAATTGGCTTAAATTCTGGTGTCATTCAAAGGGGATCCAATGTCTGTCTGCCTGGGATGACATGCTGGACAAGCCTCGCTGCTTCGCAAGGGACGGCTTGCACCTGTCACCCCTGGGCTTCTGGATATTGGCAAAGGCTCTTGCCACCCCCATAGTGCCTTTTTTAGGCAAGGCTCAAATTCTAAACCTACCACCCTAGAACACCAAGATGGAAAAAAACTAAGGGTAATGCTGCTCAATGCCAGAAGTCTCAATCTCAAGATGCACGCACTCGAGGCCCTTCTCAATATGGAGAACATCGATGTCTGTGCTGTGACAGAAACCTGGTTCAAGGCTCCTGAGAGCACCCCAGCACTAACAGGTTTCACCTCATATCATGCGTTCTGGCCCCAAAATCCGGACAACACCAAGAAAGGAGGGGGGGTGTCCATATTCATAAAGGACACCCACACCTCAAGGTTGGTGGCAACGCACGATGCATCAGAGACCATCCAGGTGCAATTAACCTTAGGCAAGACTGCTCTGCAATTTGTAGCATGTTACAGGCCACCCTCTCAAACTCAAGAACCTCACATGGCCTTCCCGAAAACATTGGAGGGGATAAATGTATCTCCAAACACTATCATACTAGGTGACTTCAACTACCCTAATATAGACTGGGAACACTACTCAAGCCCAAACACTCTGACCCAAAGATTCCTGGAGTTCATAAACTCAAATGCTATGGAACAACTAGTCACCATCCCCACAAGAGGAGAAAACATACTTGATCTCATCATCACGAACATGGGATCAAAATGTTCAACACCGGAAGTATACCCCTCACTGGTGAGATCAGATCATAAACTAATCTCGCTGGAGGTCCTCATCCCGCCCCACCTGAAACAAAAAAGACCACAGTGTAAAACTTCTCAAAAGCAGACTTCACACTTCTAAAAACTAGTGTGGTCTCCTTTAAGGCCCCTGAGCCAGTGGTAAACATCACTCAAACCGCTGAATCACTTACAAATGCCTTCTACCAGCACCTACAGGACTGCATGGATCAGGCAATCCCAAACAAAACTAAGACTCTCTGTACCAAAGGCAAGCATCCAGTCTGGTGGACCCCAGCCATAAACAAGCTCTACAACAAAAGGAGGAAGCTACTACAAGATAGAGCAAAATCCTCAAAAGGTAAGACACCTTTGATCATTATAAGTAAAAAACTAAGAGCTCTCTTAAAATCATCCAAGGCAAATTTTGAGAGAAAAATCGCCAAGAACTCAAAAGACAATCATAAGGCCTTCTTTAGCTATGTTAGAAACCTAGGAGGAAACTCCCAGATATGCTCAGAATTAGTTCAAAATGATGTGAAAATTACTGAACCTACACACATTGCCAACATACTGGCTGACAGGTTCAGTGCAAACTTCTCCCCCCCCCAAAAGGAGAGATATCTATACCAGAGGATTGTAGCCCCCCAAACATCTCCAATGCACAGGTGAAAACTGCTCTCACTAAGGCAAAAAACACAGCATCCATGGGACCGGATGGTGTCCCCGACTGTGTGCTTCACGAACTCAACGAGGAATTAAACCCACAGTTAGGACAGCTGTTTAATCTTAGCCTCACCTCAGGATACGTACCCAAGGAGTGGCGCACAGCGACTGTGGTCCCACTTCATAAGGGCGGTGCCTCCACCGACCCTGGAAATTACCGCCCCATTAGCTTGACAAGCCTTATCTGCAAAGCCATGGAGAGGATCATAATGGAACTCATAAATAAAGACATAGGTAACCTGCAGACTTTGGATCCAACCCAGTTTGGCTTTGTCAAAGGCAGATCCTGCCTCTTAAACTTGGTTGACTTTTTCGAGACAGTCACCAAGGCCATTGATGAGGGAAAGGCAGTCCATACAGCCTACCTCGACCTGGCAAAGGCCTTCGACACAATACCCCACTCAGGTATCATCGAAAAACTCATCAGCTTGAATGTAAACCCATACAAGATGGGTCACAAACTGGCTAAGTGACAGAACCCACAGGGTCAGAGTTGCTGGAGCCATGTCAGACTCAAAGCCTGTCACAAGTGGTGTCCCACAGGGCTCAGTCTTGGGTCCACTCTTGTTCGGCATCTACTTTTCTGAAGTACAAGCAAACACAGGAGGGTTATGGCTGACAAAGTTTGCAGATGACTGCAAACTGGGCGCCATAGTCGAAAACACATCTGACACAGATATCCTTCAGAAGGGCCTCACAGAAACGGATAACTGGTGTCAGAGCCATGGCCTAAAGTTAAATGCCAAGAAATGCATAGTCATACCCTTCGGGAAAAACAAGGTTACCCCTAGCTACCATATAGGTGGCAATCCACTGAGCACAGAAGAAGTCATCAGGGATCTGGGGACCCAGGTTGACAGTAGCCTTTCGTTTGACACTCATGTTGCTAAAGTAGTTAGGAAAACCTTCTATATTGCCCACCTGATCATGAAGGGATTCACATCTAGATCAAGGGAGGTCATCGTCCCCCTGTACTCATCACTCATTAGACCTATGATTGAGTACAATGCCCCGTTCGGAATGTATCTGACCTGACACCTGCAGCAGCTTGAAAGGCCCCAAAAGTTCCTCACCAAAAGGATAAAGGGTCTCAAAAATATGTCTTATGCTGCCCGACTGAAAGAACTCCAGCTCTATTCAGTCTCATACCGCTTGCTCAGAGGTGACCTGTGCCTGACATATAAGGCCATGTCAAACCCAGATTTGATGAATATGCTTCACCTCAAAAAATCTAGATCCCTCAGAACCACAAGGGCGGGAGACTTAAACCTTGACACGGTTATAAATAGAACATGCTGGAGGGACAGATTCATCACCCAGAGACTCCCTATGCTGTGGAACAAAATCCCGGTACATGTGAGGCAGAGCACCTCGCTGGCCTTGTTCAAGAGGAATCTTGACAAATGGATGGGAGATCGCAGATATACCCCAGGGATTACTTCAGTGTCACTGCTTGACAGAGGCACAGCAAAATAATAGGCATAGTTTTTATTCAAACTAAAGGGGTGGCAAAAGCCACATAAAGTACAGTTTTGTACCTACCATAAATGTAGATGTTCGAGGATCCACATTGCTGCAGTCCTTACTATTGGGTAGTCCGCTGTCCAGTCGGCCCGAATACCAGAGTATATGGCTGACGTCGGTCAGTGCGCATTAGACTGGCGTCCAGTGCGTCAGGGTACTAATGCGCATGACCGACGTCATATCCTCAGTCTTTTCTTGCCCCAGATGTCAGAAGACCCTAAAAAGACAAGGCCCAAAATACCTGCACCAAAATTATGTACAATATATACAAAAATATATAAAAATATCAACATATAACCTCACCTACACAACCACCCCTAAACACAGAGGGGAACGAGGGAGCGAAAATTGGACTGCAGCAATGTGGATCCTCGAACATCTACATTTATGGTAGGTACAAAACTGTACTATGTTCTTCGTTCCACATTGCTGCAGTCCTTACTATTGGGTAGAATCCCAAAGCAGAGGTAAGGGAGGCTGGCAAATCATAAAGAAGTAGGAGCTGACAACATGCCTTGCAAAACAGCTGTGGCAAAACCAGCCCTAGACTTAGAGTAGATAGGAAGGTGATAATGCTTAGAGAAAGTATGCACTGAACTCCAAGTAGCTGCCTCCAAAATATCCTTAGTTGCCACTCCCTTAGAAATGCTGTTGAAGTGGCAGTAGCCCTAGTGGAATGAGGCCTAATCCCAGCTGGAATCTCCTTGCCATGATGGGAATAACAAAATGCAATGCAAAACCCAATCCACCTAGAAATAGTTTGTTTTGACACAGGCTTGCCCTCTTGAACTCAAAGCAAAAGAAACAAACAACTGCTGAGACTGCCTAAAATCCTTAGTCCTGCTTAAATAATAACGCAATTGCCTGTGTACATCTAAAGTGTGCAAAATCTTTTCCCCTTTATTTTGGGGGTCTGCATAAAAAGTAGGCAAATGAATAGTTTGGTTTAAAGCCACACTAGAAACCACCTTAGGCATAAAGGAAGGATTAGTGCGTAATGATACCCTATCCTTATGGAAAATCAAAAGGGCTCTACTGCCATAAGGGCCTGCAACTCAGACACCCTTCTTGCAGAAGTAATAGCCAACAGAAAAGCAGTCTTCCATGACAAGTATTTCAATTCAGCAGTAGCCGCAGGCTCAAAAGGTTGTAGAGTAAGTTTTTCCAACACAAAATTGAGATCCCAAGCAGGAGTAGGAGCTCTACGTGGGGGTCTTATATTCTTTGCCCCTCTAAGAAACTGCTTGAACAAAGGATGCGAAAACAATGGTGGGTCACAATCATAGTGAGCTGAAATTGCTGCAGCATGAATCTTAATGGAAGAGAAGGACAAACCTTTGTCCAATAACTCAGTAAGATATTGAAGAGCCACACTCAAATTAGGCTCAGAAACCTCCAAATTCTTTGCTGTACTCCAAAATAAAAATCTCTTCCATTTTTCTGCGTACACTTTCCTTGTACTAGGTCTTCTAGCTTCCATAATCACATTTAAAACTTGTTGAGGAAGTCGAGACCTGCTGCGTTTCAACACAGAATATGCCAGGCTGTTAGATGAAGAGAGTGAAGCTTGACATTGAGCAGATGACCGTCCTTCTGAGATAACAGATGAGGAATCAAAGGTAAAGGCCATGGAGGCTTCCTTACCTGACTCCTTAGTAGTGGGTACCAGTGTTGCCGAGGCCAATCTGGAGCTATCAAAATCATCCTTGGCTTGTCTTGTCTGACTTTTAATAGCACCTTTGGAAGAAGAGGCAGAGGTGGAAAGGCATACACATGAAGGTTTTTCCAACTGAAAGACAGAGCATCCACTTTCCAAGCTGTGCGATGAAACCCCTTTGTGCAAAACTTTGGCAGCTGGTGGTTTAGTGGAGAAGCGAACAGATCTATGTCTGGAGTTCCCCATGACACTGTCAATTTCTGAAATACATGAAGATCCAGTTTCCACTCGTGGGGATCCATGATTTGTCTGCTTAACACATCTGCTAAGGAGTTCTGTGCTCCTGGCAGAAACCTTGCCTGAAGAGTTAGTTGCAAGCTTAGCGCAGTCTCCCATAAAATCATTGCTTGCCTGCATAGAGGATAAGAATGTGTTCCCCTTGCTTGTTGATGTACCACATGACAGTTGTGTTGTCTGTTAGAATCAACACCTGCCCTGGAAGAAGTAACTCCTTGAAAGCCATTAATGCAAACTGGACTGCTAACATCTCCTTCATGTTGATATGTAGATGCTGTAGTCTGGCAGGCCACTTGTCTTGTATCCACTTTCCATTTAGATGAGCTCCCCAAGCAATGTCCGAGGCATCTGTCGTTAAAATCTGACTCGCCTCTGGCCGGGTCACAGAGAGTCCCTTGTTTAGGTGACATTCCTGAGCCCACCACAAAAATTCTTTTTGAAGGCAAGGTATTATTTGAATGACAGTGTCCAAATCCTGGCAGTGCTGTGTCCATACATTTTTGAGATACCATTGTAGCTTCCTCATATGCAGTTTGGCATTGGGAAGCACCAGAATACAAGATGCCATGAACCCTAATGCTTGAAGGACTGTCCTTGCAGTCAGCACGGACTGATGAGATAGTTGATGGAAGTAAAGTGATAGACTCTTTTGTTTGTCCGGGGTTAAAAAGGCCATCTGGGCTGCTGTATTCAGTCTCACACCCAGAAAGCACATGTCTTGAGAGGGTACTAGACTGGACTTTATTTCGTTCACAGAATACCCTAGGCATCTTAGCACTGCTATAACATATTCCAGATGCTGTAGAAGGTCTTCCTTTTCTTGAGCCAGAATCAGGCAGTCGTCCAAGTAAGGATAGATTTGAATTCCTTGTAGCCTGAAGTAAGCTATCACTGGAGCCAGAACCTTTGTGAATACTCTGGGCAGTAGATAAGCCAAAGGGCAATGCAGAGAACTGATAATGAGAATTTCCAGCTCGAAACCGCAGATACTTCCTGCAACTTAGCCTTATAGGCACATGAAGGTAAGCTTCCTTGAGATCTAAAGTTACCATCCAGTGATCTTTGCCCAGCAGAGGTAAAAGCTGTTGTAACGTCAACATCTTGAACTTGGGAATGTCCAGATAAGTGTTGAGGAGAGATAAATCCAAAATTGGTCTCCACGTGTTCCCCTTCTTTGGTACTTGGAACAGGCGAGAATAAAATCCTAGGCCCCTTTCTGATACAGGGACTGGCTGAATGGCCCCCATCTGGAGTAACTGAGAAATTTGCTTGTGAGCCTCTTTTCTTTGTGGAGGAGGAACGTCTGGCATGCCTTTGAAAGGGGGCAATGTATGGAAATAAAACCTGTAACCATGGTGAATGATATCCAACACCCATCTGTCTTGAGTAATTAAATCCCAATTTTCTTTGAAAAGAGACAGTCTTCCTCCCAAAGGAGCTGCCAGACGAGAATCTACTGGCAGCTGAAAAGGCAGGTCATTGGGTCTGTTTACGAAAGGACTGACCCCTGCCCTCACCAGAAGTCTGAGCAGGTGAACTCCTGTTCTAGGCCTAAAAGAACCTTGAGCTCTGCCCCTACCACGTCTAGACCTACCCCTAGACTGGGAATCATAAGCAGGATATGTCCACCCCTTAGCAGGCCAATTTCTACTAAACTTCGGTGGCTGCACCTGCAAAAATCTTTAACAGTTTGCATAGACTTAGCTTTGTCCTCCATTTTCTTTAAAACTGCTTCCACAGGCGAACCAAACAACACATCAGACTGTAAAGGAGCATCCAAAATCCTTGTCTTAACATGCTCAGCTAAATTCTGATCCCTCAACCAGGCATGCCTGCGAAGAACAGAACTAGTGGCAGCCACCCTCGAGGAGGCCTGTACAGCATCAAAACCACATTGCAAAGAATGCTTACCCACTTGTTCAGACACATGAACCAAATCCAGCAACTCTTTACACTCAATACCTTCCGCCAAAGCATCCACCTTAGATTTCAATTGTGAAAGGAGATAATTTTGATATTTTAGCATGTGAAACTGACAATTCAACGCTCTCATGGCTAGAGTGGAAGAAGTATACACTTTCTTTCCCCACCTATCCAAAGCCCTTGCCTCTTTATCGGTGGGAACAGGATTTTTAACCACAGAGGCCTTAACACCTTTAGGCCCCTGAGAAACAGTTTCTGGGTCCGCCCTAGGACTCTTAAACAAATACTTATGAGCTTCGGGCACCCTATAGTACCCATCAGGTTTAACAGGAGCAGGAGGCAAAGAATCAGGGTTCAGGGAAGCCTCTGCAAAACATCTTCCACCACATTCAACACAGGAGGTATAGCTAAGGGCCTATGCTGGGGTAAAAACAAGAATTCCCTAAGCCTTTTCCTGGAATCAGAGTAATCCTGGCCTTCCCATTTAAAGTGCTCCCTCATGGAATGCAGAGTCTCTGAAAATGAGAAATCCTCAGGAGGAGAAGCTGTAGGAGTGGAATCATCCACATCAGAATCAGAAAAGGAGGATACTCCTGCAAATCTTCCGCAGAAGACTCAGAAGCCTCTGAACACTGTTCAAAACTATCAAACTCCAGTTCCACCCTAGGCCTCTTATCAGGAGGGCATAGAACCTCTAATCATAGTAATCAAATCTTCTGCCATTTTAAGCATATGTTTCTTAGGTACAGAACCCGAAATGCTAGGAGAAGCCCCCACTGAAGCTGAACTTGGCCTACCTCTCAAAGAAGTTTTGGCAACAGAAGGAGAGGCTCTAACTACCTTGGGAAGAGAGGGAAGAACAGTTACCTGAGAAGCCCCTCAGCCTGGCCTACCTCCTGAGAAGGCACATCCTGTAACAGTAAAGTTTCTGCCTGAGACTCCATAGAAACTCCTGGCAAAACCTCTGGCTCCACTGAGCCTTCTAAAGAACCGACGTCCGGGACTGCCGGTTCATCAACCCTAGGCTTCGCTGTTTTGTCCTTGCGCTTCTTGGGCGAAGCGGGCCGGAGCATCCGGCGGCATTTTATAATTGCAACGCTTCCCAAACACTAACCTGGCACAGTCTAACCTCCTCTTAATAGTGCGTTTGTTAAACCTAGCACAAGAGCGGCATCCAACAATGTCGTGCTCAGGCCCTAAACAAGGTATACACAAGGTATGGTAATCCCTATGAGGTATCTGTTTCCCACAAGAAATACAGTTATTCACTTTTTCTGACATCCGGTTAAATACTGAGGCAAGAAAAAACCAAAATGTTCCCCAACGGGGTACTTAGCCAACTCTGATTCGGTCTGAAACTCCGGTTTCGGAAATATTTCAGAACGCCAACCTGCACTCGCAAAACTGCTTCTGCATCGGACCAAGCGGCAAAAAAGACTGAGGATATGACGTCGGTCATGCGCATTAGTACCCTGACGTACTGACGTCAGTCTAATGCGCCCTGACCGACGTCAGCCATATACTCTGGTATTCGGGCCGACTGGACAGCGGACTACCCAATAGTAAGGACTGCAGCAATGTGGAACGGAGAACATCTATGGGCTAGGCTTATAAATGCCCTTGGGCAGATAGCCTAGTATGAACCTATGAACCTATAAAGGGAATCATTTTTCTTTTCTTCCCTGAAGAGGAGGAAGGAAGAGTGAAAGCAGAGATTACCCACACAGCATATCCCAGCAAAACTTCCTGTCCATAGATATAGAAACAAGATAAGCTGCATATTTTAGTTCAATTTTATTTTCTTGGTTGACTCTCTGGAAAAGGAACTCTCCAAAGAAGGCACAATCTCCCTGGTCTCGGGGTCCATTTCTTAATTATGTGGAAGACCTTCACCTGCCCCCTCCCCAAAACTGACAGGACTGGTTCTTCCATCCCACAGGGGACAACCCTGCATTCGCCAAGGTTGTGTCTAACCCCTGGTCCTCAGTGGCTGTAGGTGCCACACCAAAGGAAAGTACAGTTGTGTACTTCATAAATGTAGATGTAGTGCATTCACTGTTGCAGTTATCACATTTGGGTTATCTGCTTGCAGTAGCCCTCAGTCAGCCTGATTATCAAAGTCTTGGGTCCTGCATCGGTTGCTGTCTCATCTTCCGTGACGTCAGGTAGTCAGGGGTATAAAGCATGCAGCCGACGCCATTACATCTGTTTTTCTTGCCCCAGATGAGAGGTGCCCCCCTAATGGGAACACACACACACACACACACACACACACACACACACACACACACACACACACACACACACACACACACACAAGGTTATACCTCCATCAAAAAAGGATACACACCAAAAAGCTTTTAAGCATAGCAAAGGAGAGTAGAGGTATAGCCAAAAGAAGTCAGGGGACTTTAGGGAGGGTAACCAGGACTGCAACAGTGAATACACTTTAACATCTACATTTATGGTAAGTGTACACAACTGTACTATGTTCTTTGTGTTTCACTGTCTGTTGCAGTCATCACATTTGGGTAGATTCCCAAAGCTAAGGACGGGAGGAGGAATTTAGATAGCATTAGGACCAGCTATAAGGCCCTGCAAGACTGCAGAGGCAAAGCCAACTCTGGATTTAGAGAAAAGTGGCAAATGGTAATACTTGGTGAAAGTATGTATAGAACTCCAGGTAGCAGCTTCTAGGACGTCTCTGGTAGGGACACCTCTGAGAAAGGCTGTAGAGGTAGATACAGCCCTGGTTGAATGGGGCCTAATCCCCTGTAGGATAGGTTTTCAATGGTGCTTATAGCAGAAATGAATGCAATGGCCTATCCATTTAGAAATGGTTTGCTTTGAAATAGCCTTCCCCTCTGCCCCTGCAGCAAAGCTGACTAGCAGCTAGTCAGATTTTCTGAGAGGCTTAGTCCAGTCCAAATAGAATCTAAGCTGTCCGTGCACATCCAGAGAATGCTGTATCCTTTCCCTTTTTTCTGAGGATTAGGGAAAAAATTAGGCAAATGAATGGACTGGTTTAAAGCCACACTAGACACTGCCTCGGGCATAAAAGATGGGTTAGTCCTGAGGGAAACCCTGTCCACATGGAAGATAATGAAGGATGCCACTGCCATAAGGGCCTGCAGTTCAGATACTCTTCTTGCTGAAGTGATGGCTAGAAGTAAAGCTGTTTTCCAAGAGAGGAATTTCAACTCTGCTGTAGCAGCCAGTTCAAGGGGGGGGGGGGGGAGAGAACGTTTTTCCAATACAAAGTTAAGGTCCCAGGCTGGAGTGGGAGCTCTCTTGGGGGGGGGGGGGTTCTTAAATTTTTCACTCCTCTAAGGAGCTGTTTTGGAAGGGTGGCCTAATGGTTAAGTTGTTTGCCTTACACACACAAGGTGCAGGGATCGAGTCTCACAAGGGATAATTGGCTAGGCTTAAAATGGCTTGCAAGAGCAGTTAGCTTAGTACTAATCTATGAACCTAAGAGGAGTGGCTCAGTATTATAATGAGCTGAGATGGCTGAGGCATGAATCTTAATTGAACAGAAGGACAGGCCCTTGTGGAGCATTTCTGTTAAGTAATCTAGTATATGAGGTAAGCCGGGCACTGTTGTGCCCATTCCCTGAGATTGGCTCCAGGAACAGTATCTTTTCCACTTTTCTGAATAGGATTTCCTAGTACTAGGCCTCCTTGCCTCAAGAATGACATCCAGCACCTGCTTACTGAGGGTTGCTAGAGGTAAGCTCAGGGGATTAGCCAGGCTGCAATGTTCAGGGTTTGAAGCTGAGGGTGCAGAATGTGGCCTGCCTGCTGGGACAGCAGGGAAGGGATCTGAGGCAGGTGCCATGGTTGTAGCACTGTCAGACTGTACAAAAGAGGGTACCCAGTGCTGGCGTGGCCAGTCTGGTGCCATCAGGATTGTCCTTGGCTTGTCCTGTTTGATCTTTAGTAGAACCTGCGAGAGGAGAGGCAGAGGGGGAAAGGCATAAACTGAGAAACTTTCCCAGATAAAGGACAGGGCATCCACTTTCCAAGCTTGACTGTGGGGAGTTCTGGTGCAGTATTTGTCCAACTGACAGTTCTGAGGGGAGGCAAACAGGTCCACTTATGCTGTCCCCCATCTGTTCCTCAAAAGTTTGAATATTTTGGGTTCCAGTTTCCATTTGTGTGGGTCCATGAGATTTCTGCTAAGTCGTCTGCCAGTGAATTTAGCTTGCCTGGCAGGAACTGAGCCTGTAGGTGCACTTGGTTGCTCAAGGCTGTGTTTCACAGAGCCATGGATAGTCTGCAGAGTGGGTAGGAATGGGTTCCCCCCTGCTTGTTTATGTAACCCATAACTGTGGTGTTGTCTGTCTTTACCAATAGTTGTCCTGGAAGAATAAGGTCTTTGAAGGCTGTCAGAGCATTCTGTATGGCTAACATTTCTTTTTGATTGATATGCAGTTGCATCTGCTTTGGGTTCCATTTGCCCTGAATGCACTGCCCTGCCATGTGAGCCCTCCATACATAGTCTGATGCGTCTGTTGTTAGGGTTTGGGTGGCAGGGGGTAAAGTGAAAGGGAGCCCCTTGTTGTGGTTGCAGGCCTCTGCCCACCAAAGGAACTCTGCTCTTAGACAAGGAATGATAGGAATTACTGTTTCCAGGTCCTGAGGATGTTGACACCATAGACTTTTTAGATATCATTGAAGTTTCCTCATATGCAGTCTTGCATATGGAATTAGCAGAATGCAAGAGGCCATGAACCCCAGAGCTTGCAGATAGCTGGGTTTTTATGGCCAGTAGGTTGAAGTAGGTTGTCAAATAAATTTGTTTCTCTGGAGTGGGGAATGCCATCTGGAAAGTTATGTTCAAGCTTGCTCCCAGGAATACAATCTGTTGGCAGGGTACTAGGTGTGATTTCTTTTCGTTGATGGTGTACCCCAGTGAAGTTAGAAGCCTCTTTACAAATGCCAGGTGCTGTAATAGCAAGTCCTGACTTTCTGCATGAATCAGGCAATCGTCCAAGTATGGGTAAATCTGAATACTTCTCTGCCTGCAAAATGCAATGGCTGGAGCTAGGCACTTTGTGAATACCCTGGGCACAGTAGATAAGCCAAACGGAAGTGCAGAGAACTAATAGTGCATAGAGCCTGCCCTGATGCGTAGGTATTTCCTGCAAGATTTCCTTATGGGGATGCGCAGATAAGCTTCTTTTAGGTCTAGGGCTGCCAGCAAGGCATCCTTGGCTAGTATAGGAAGCAGCTGTTGGAGAGTTAGCATTATGAATTTTGGAAGCACCAGAAAGGTGTTGAGAATAGACAGATCCAGGATAGGACGCCATGAGTTTTGTTTTCTGTGAACCAGGAACAGTCTTGAATAAAAGCCTTCTCCCCTTTGTTCTGCTGGGACAGGTTGAATAGCCTTGATGCAGAGGAGAGAAAGTACTTGCTTTTGGACCTCCGCCGACTGGTTTGGTGGGACGTCTGGCCATCCAGTAGGGTCGGGGGTGAGTGGAAGTGGAATCTGTATCCTAGGGAAACAATGTTTAAAACCCATTTGTCTTGGGTAATGTATTCCCAGTTTTTTTGCATGCAGGGCGAGCTTTCCTCCTAAAGGTGCAAGTAGATGAGGAAGGCTTGGAGGAGTTAAGGATAAGTCATTGTGCAATTTTACCATGAGGGGGGTGGCTTACTACTCCCTGCCTTGGATGTGGGAGCACCCCACTGCTTAGATCTGTGTATAACCTGAGACTGAAGTCTTGGTGGTCTGCTGACCCTGGGTTTGGACTGAAAAGACCTGGAAAGGATTGGAAAGGACCAGTTCTTTGAAGGCCAATGCCTACTGAATCTAGGTGGGTGTACTTGTAAGAAATCTTTAACAGTTTGCAAAGATTTAGCTTTTTCCTCCATCCTTTTGAGGACTTCTTCTGATTTATTGCCAAATAGGCGCTCTTGGTTTAAGGGTGCATCCAGTAATTTTGCTTTTACATGATCTGGCAAGTTTCATTCCTTAAGCCAAGTATGCCTTCTAAGTACAGACCCAGTGACAGCAGCCCTGCAAGATGCTTTTAAAACATCAAAACCACACTGCAAAGTATGTTTACCAATTTGGTCAGCAGAATGCATTAACTCTTGTAAATCTTTGTGTTCTGCAGTCAGGAATCAACATAATTTTCTGTTTAATTAGCCCCATAATATGCTGCTGATACTTTAACATATGAAAGTGTCAATTTAAAGCCCTAATGACCAGAGTAGCAGAGGTGTATACCTTCTTACCCCATCTGTCCAAAGCCCTAGAGTCCCTGTCAGAAGGGGTAAGATTTTTGGCAGTAGTAGCCTTAATGCTTTTTGGTCCTTAGGAAATGGTCTCTGGATCCGCAGTAGGATTCTTGAAAAGGAATTTGAGAGAGTCAGGTACTCTATAGTACCTGTCATGTTTCCTGGGAGCTGTAGGCAAAGTATCCAGGATAAGGCTGGATTCCAAGCAAACATCATCTACAATCTCCAGAACAGGAGGGATAGCTAGAGGCCTGTGCTGAGGCATGTTTAAAAATTTCCTGAGTCTCTTTTTGGACTGAGAATAGTCCTGGCTTTCCCAGCGGAAATGTTCCCTAAGGGTATTCAAGGTTTCACCAAAAGAAAAATCTTCTGGATGGGAAGCAGAGGGAATGGAATCCTCTGCATCAGAATCCTCATAGGTAGATAACGGTATGTCCTGGTAGTCAGAAAGAACAGAGATATCAGATTCCTGATCAGAAGAATCAAAAGGAAAATCAGTTCTAGGTCTCTTAGAGGGGGAAGGCTGGCTTACACTAATTAACGTAATAAGGTCTTCAGCCATTCCAATCATTTGTTTTTGAGGCATGTGGGCCAGAGAATGCGCTTTGGTCGGTTTCCTAGGAGTAGTGCGAACTTTAGGCCTGAGGAATTCGGTATTTTTAGCTTGAAACAAAGTCATCGGTTTAATATGAAAATCGGTAGGCCTGAATACACCACCAGAAGCCGGTGTCTGCACAGCGGCTCCAGACCCATCCAAGGTAGAGACATCAGCAGGTTCCATAGTCAAAGAAGCATCTTGTGGCATACCGGACTCTGAATGGGTCTCAGTAGAGGCCTGCAAATCTGTAGAAGAGCGTATCAGGGGCTGTGAAAGCGCCTCACTGAGTACCGGCGGACTGGAGACTAGCTTAACGGAAGCAAAGTCGGGAGTTTTGGACTTATGCGGCCTGTCTCTGTCTTTATCCTTACGTTTTTTTGGAAGATCAGTAGTTGGATGGCTTAACGAGGCCATTTCGGAGTATGGAAATCAAGAGCGAAAGTATTTAGCTACAAAAGCAGCCAGACGATGAATAGTTTGGGTGTTAAACAAGGCACAAAACTGACAGTGAGGGACATCGTGGCCTGGGCCTAAACAGGTGATGCAGTAAGAATGAAAATCTCTATGAGGTATTTGCTTTCCACACGCAAGACGATTATTAATTTTTTCTGACATCGGTTAGAGCAAAAAAAAAAGGATCCCCAACGGGGTACTTATCTTTTAAAAGACTTCAGGTCTGAAACTTGAAAACGAAAATTTCAGGAGTTGGCCGACCGGCACTTGCGAACTGCTTCTGCTTTGGGCACCACATGGCAAGAAAGACTGGTGTAATGACGTCAGCTGCATGTTTTATATCCCTGATGACCTGACATCATGGAAGAAGTGACAGCATCCGACGGAGAAATCCCAAGACTCGGGTATTCAGGCCGGCTGAGGGTTACCTGCAGGCAGATAACCCAAATGTAATGACTACAACAGTGAAACACGAAGAACATCAATGATGATACAGAGAGGGAAGCAGAGCATAAGAAAATACCTTGTTGCTGTTGGTAGGTCTTGATGCAGAGAAAGCACACGAGTAGTGGAATAGAGGTGTTTGCATTCCCTGATAGAATAATAAGTTTAATTTGGAGGATACCTTAGGATCAGAAGAAGTGGCAGTTCCTCTCTGACAGGTTCTGTCTGAATAGAGGAAACAGGGGTGTCTTCTTTCCCCTTTGTTGTTTACATTATATTTAGAGCCACTGGCAAAGAAAATAAGGGACTCAGAAATTCAAGGATATAATTGTTATGGTAATTAAAGAAAAGTTGGCTTTATTTGCACACATTATTTTGTACCTGATAAAACTAGAAAATGTCTTGTTGTTGTAGAATGTTCAGTGACATTTCCAAGTCTTTTCGGGATATAAAATTAATGAAGACAAAACAAAGTACAGCTGTAAACTAGAGACACACACACACGAATTGGTTCAGCAATATCCATATTAATGGGACATGACAAAATGAGTTTAAAAGGACACCATTATGGCAGCTAAGGATATATGTGGGGAGAGACTAAATAAAAGACAATACAACAACTGAGAAACCGGAAGCTCGTTTATGGATATGGATAGCAAGTTACAAAAAGTGAAAATGTTTTTAGTCACTTTACTTTTATAGAGAGATTAGGCACACTTTAAATCACCAGTGGAGCAGTTGTGGACAAGAGAGCTGAAGAAATTTTTCTGGTAGAGGAAGAGGGCAAGAGTCAAGTGAATAATGTGATCCTTCTGAAAAAAGGATGTGGTTTATGGTTATCTAATTTGAAAGGATATTTTAGAACTATGCAGTTAAGACTCATATACATAACACAGGCAAAAAGCTATAATTCAAAGTGTAAGGGGAGGATGATGATAAAACAGATGGTGAAAGAAGAATGGGATTTTGGATGCAGATCCTTTATGAATGTAATATTCTCTACGACTGTTATTTTAAAGTAGTATAAAGTATTCTAAGTAGTAAGCCAACATAAAAATGGGCAAAGGAGATTTTGCTGATAGGAATGACTGCACTTAAGGGTACAGAAAATAGGCAAGAGGGGCCTGGACTTTATTGGAGAAAACTGGCAAAGGAACCAAGGCATTGGGAGCAAACTACTAGAGAGGGAAAGGTAATATAATGGGAAGTGGCCAAGAGGACATTCGGACTCCAGGCTAGAGATTGCCTTCCCTAGCAGAGACTGATAGAATGTAGGCAAAGAGAAAGGTACACGAGAATCCTAAGATAAAGACCTACTCTTATAGTCTTTTTTGTGTTAGTCTAGTCTAGTATAGAAGTTGCTTTAAAAAAAGGAAAGCATAAAAACATTGCACAATTACTACAAGAATCACAGGAGGTTAAGTAAAGACTGGCAAGTGATTGGATAAGCAATTTACAAGGAAACAGTGGCAGGACATAAGTATGGCTTCCAAGTATCCAACAAAGCCTAGAACATTTAGGAATTTTGCTTGGAGGTGTTTTCATATGTATTGTTATACCCCAAGCAGACTCAAAGAAATTTTTCTCAGATGGTAAATGTTGGAGGTGTGATGGGGAAGATAAACAACAAATATTTTAGGAATATATGTTTTAGGAGTGCAATGAGTTGGCAGACTTCAAATATTCCCTAATGATTACTCGCTCAGAAACCTTGGGATAGCAAATGGATGTAATTAAGGAAATTATTTTTTGAGCTGGGATACAAGATCTGAATTTCCTAGACATGGTAAACCTTGCAAAGTTTAATTTGGGTGGCTGCCAAAAAAAGCAATTACTAGAAAATGGAAATCAAAGTAAAGAACTGTATTTAAAGTACTGAATATTGTAGCAGAGATAACAGAACTAGAAGAAAGATCTTTAGAAAAGGGTAGGATCAAACTACATAGAAAAATAGAAATTGTGGAAGCAATACATGCAAAACAAAGTTATGAGGAGGAGTAAAATTTTAAGAAAGACAGGAATTGAGCAATTTATGTAATGTTGCGATTGCTAGTTATACAAACAACATATGAGGTGTATAATGGTTCTAACTAGGGATACGCTAACATGGTTTAGTTTCTTTTATATTAAATATATGTTTGTCTGTGTCTTAAGTGATAATGTAATAAAGGTGCTAAAAATATTTGCATATCGTATCAAATGTCTATGTGAGGAGAGTGAATCTCAAGCATTGCTCTTCTCCTTTAAACCCACACAATACACGTAAGCCCCCCCCCCGCTCACACATACACACACACACACATACACACACTTGCACACACACACACATACACACACACACACACACATACACGCACACTTGCACACACACGCACACTTGCACACACGCACACACGCGCACACACACACGCACACACGCACACACACACGCACACACACACGCACACACACGCACACACGCACACACACACACGCACACGCACACACACACGCACACACACGCACACACACACACACACACACGCACACACACACGCACACACACACACACACACACACACACACACACGCACACACACAACTTGTACACACCAATTCTAAGATCACCATCACCTGGTAGAAGTGGCCATCTCAGACTTAATATATGCAAGTCAATTTTTTTCGGTCATTTAGTCTCTGTGTTTTGAAGCTTGCTCTTTGAGGTCCCAACATTTCAAATGGTTACCTGAAAATGCTTTTAGTCTCTTTAGTTTTAAATCCAGTTCTGGCATATTTTTATCAACCAGTGGAAAAGTTGTGGCCAATAATTATCTGGGAGTGGAAGAGAGGACAAAGTTAAGTCAGCTACACCGATCATCTCGGGTAAAATAAGTTGGTTTAGGGTTAGTTAACTTGAAAGGATATTCAAGTGCTACACAATTAAGATTCATCTACATAAAACAAACAGGGTATATATAAATCAAAGTGAAAATGGATGAAGATGATGGAAGGTGGGTTCAATAAACAAGAAGAAAGTGAGATTTTTATATCCAGACCCTTGAGAAAAATACCAACCATATAGAACAAGGCTGTTGGTCCAGATGACATACCTGTGGAAGGGTGGAGGTGTTTAGGAGACATGGCAGTGGAGTTTTTAACCAGATTGTTTAATGAAATATTGGAAAGTGAGAGGATGCCCAAGGAGTGAAGAAGTGTTTTGGTACCAATTTTTAAGAATAAGGGTGATGTGCAGAGCTGTAGTAACTACAGAGGGATAAAAATGATCAGTCGCAACATGAAGTTATGGAAAAGAGTAGTGGAAGCTAGGTTAAGAAGGGAGGTGAGGATTAGTGATCAGCACTATGGTTTCATGCCAGGAAAAAGCACTATATATGTGATTTTTGCTCTGAGAGTGTTGATGGAGAAGTACAGAAAAGGTCAGAAAGAGTTGCATTGTGTCTTTGTGGACTTAGAGAAAGCATATGACAGGGTGTCTAGAGAGGAGTTGTGGTACTGTATGAGGAAATCGGGAGTGGCAGAGACGTATGCAAGAGTGGTACAGGATATGTGTGAGGGTAGTGTGACAACGGTCTTGTCTGCAGTGGGAGTGATGGATGCGTTTAAAGGTGGAGGTGGGATGACATCAAGGATCAGCTCTGAGCCCTTTCTTATTTGCAATGGTGATGGACAGGTTGACAGACTAGATTAGACAGGAGTACCCGTGGACTATGGTGTTTGCAGATGACACTGTGATCTGTACTGAACAGGTTGAGAAGACCCTGGAGAGGTGGAGATATGCTCTAGGGAGGAGAGGAATGAAGGTCAGCAGGACTAAGGCAGAATATATGTATGTGAATGAGAGGGAGGATAGAGGAATGGTGAGGATGCAGGGAGTAGAGCTGGTGAAGGTAGATGAGTTTAAATACTTGGGATCAACAGTTCTGAGTAATGGCAAGTGTGGAAGTGAGGTGAAGACGAAAGTACAGGCAGGGTGGAGAACAGCGTCAGGAGTGATTTGTGACAGACGAGTACCAGTAAGAGTGAAAGGGAAGGTCTACAAGAGGGTAGTGAGAACAGCTATGTTATATGGGTTGGAGGCAGTGGCAATGACAAAATGGCAGGCGTCAGAACTGGACGTGGCAGAGTTAAAGATGTTAAAATTTGCACTGGGTGTGATGAGGGTGGGCAGGATTATGAATAAGTGTATTAGAGGGTCAGCTCAGGTTGGACGGTTTGGAGACAAAGCCAGAGAGACGAGACTGCATTGGTTTGGACATGTGCTGAGGAGGGATGCTGGTATACTGGGAAAGGGATGCTAAAGATGGAGCTGCCAGGTAAGAGGAATAGAGGAAGGCCTGAGATAAAGTTTATGGATGTAGTGAGAGAGGACATGCAGGTGGTTGGTGCGACAGAGCAAGATGCAGAGGACAGGATGAAATGGAAACAGATGATCCGCTGTGCTGACCCTTAATGGGAACAGCCGGAAAAAAAAAGAAGAATCATACAACACTGATAAAGGTGCAAGATTTAAGCTGCTGTATCAAGCTGTCTTCAGAGAGTTTTTTTTCTGGAGAATCAGACATTTTTTGATGGAAAACAGGCTATGGAAGAAATAAAGCTTATCCCACAAAACAATAGCAAGCAAGCAGAAGGGGACTCTGACAATAAGGCTTGTAGGAAGACCTTGCCAGTAAAACAGTTTCCAATTTCCAAAGGACAACTGGAGAGAGACCAAAAAAAGCACAGCACTTTACTGGAAGAAACAGGAGTACATTGGACTTGAATCAGAGTCTGGTGTTGGGAGATAGAGATGATCAGGAAGAAGACCAAGAAAAAGAAAAGCAACACTGCAACTAGTGAACAAATAGGAGACTATAAGACATAAAGGATCCCTATCAGTTAAGAGTTTTCAGAAACCTGAAATTTGTATCGGCAAGATGATATGATTGAACTTCCTAATACTCAAAGCTTTTGAATGGAGATCAAGATAACAGTGAGGATAGGAAATTTACCATTTTCCTCAATCCAGCCCGATCCTGGAGTTGGTAATTTAATTTGCGGGGGAGGAGGGGTATGGGGAGTGCAGGAGGGCTTGCTGCCCTGGAAAAATGTAAAAATAAATTTTATTTTTATTTTATTTATTTATTTATTTGTTTGTTTATTTTTATTTTGGGGGGTTTTTTTTGAATGTTCGGGTTTTCAGAAATTTGCTCATTTCGCTGATATGAATTTTGAGTTTGAGAACTTCAACTAACATAGATCTGGCATAAATTATAATTGTGAACTATGATTTTACAAAGATGGGGTGTTCAGAAAATCTATGCTTGTTTATGAAATGTGACAGGTTTAAATGGAAATGAGAAGAAAACTGCATAAAATATCAGCCTGCCAAACATGTGTGCGCACAGACAAACGTTGGAAATACACATTCAAAAACTGTCATGTAAAAAAGGTGAATAGAGTACTGTTATGACAAAAAGTTATCTATTTTTTTTAATACCTTTATTGAATTATCACTTCTGACACAGGCAAATTTACATCTATATAAAAGTAATCAAACTTTACTAATAAGGTTACATTTACAAGCACTATACTTCACATATATTGCTATATATCCTATAACCTTAGCAACATTACATAAATTTAAAAGAGACAGGAATTGAATAAGAAACATATTTATTAAACCATCACTTACTACATGAGCAATCGTACATTTAAATAAATGAACACAAACTACATCAACACAATTCTAGTTGCAAGCATTTTACATCACAAACCATATGGACAGACTCCCAGCTGTAAGCATTATACATCACTTATAATCTACCCAATCATCTTCAGTCAAATCATTACACAGCTCATTAAAGTTCTGCCTTCTTTTAAACCTCATTCTTCCCCTGTATGTACTGTTCCCACAACAATTTTCATTTTTTCCTATGTAATTTGCTCCTACCTTTTCTAAAGATTTCAATTCCAGTTGCTTTATCTCTGTTACTATATTCATTACTTCTAGTTTAGTTGGTTTAGATTTTGATTTCCATTTTCTAGTAACTGCTTTTTTTGGCACCTCCCATAATCAAAATTTAAAAAACACAATCCCAGGAAGTGCCTGTCCGCTCACCTTGAATCAAAGCACCATAAAATACTCCAAGCACAAGGATGTAATCCAAACATAAAAAGTTTATTCCACAGTTCTTTAATTTCTTCCACAGCAAATGTAATGACCTCCAAGAAAACAACAGTACAGTAAGTGCTTTTGTCTGTAACCATAACAGACTTAATGAAACTGTTGTATTTCCCTCCTCTTTACACTTATATACAAATGTGTACTTAATTAGTATCCAATTAACATTTAAAAAACAGTTCACTAAAAGTATTAAAAATATACATACTCAAGAAGTGTACTAGCAGGACTACAATACATCTAAGGTTCATACCCAGAAGAATACAAAAGTGTCTAAACTGAAAACATAAACATTAATAGGTTTGGGAGGGAAGCCTAATGGTTAAGGTGTTTGCCTTACAACCACAAGGTACAGGGTTTGAGTCTCACAAGGGATAATTGCCTATGCTTAAAATGGCTCGCAAGAGCAGTTAGCCTAGTATGAACCTATGAATAATGTTCCTTTTAACTATCTCCAGTATACCAAACTTGAAACTGGTAAAATTAGGACATGTTTCCGAATGTTTAAAAAGAGCATTGTTTTTATTGTTTGTTTCCATAGCATATGTGTGTTCATAAATTATTTGCCTTAATGGTCTTTCTGTTTTCCCCAATATAGAAATTTAAACAGGTTTGACAAATGGCAATGTATACAACCCCGCTTGTTTGACAATTGCCACCAACCATCCTAATAGTGGGTGTCTAGTCTCCCACCTATTGGTTAGGTACAGGTCCACTCTTTACTAAGAGTGGGGAAAAATATGAAATATTTATTAGAACACACAAAACAGTTAAGTACAGTTAGATCTACTATTAAATGTGGTAGGTGTAACCAATGTTCACTGATTTTGGAAAGCAGTGAATACAAGGTGGGAGACAAGACACCCACTATTAGGATGGTTGGTGACAATTGTCAAACAAAAGGGGTTGTATACATTGCCATTTGAAATTAGTTAAAGAACTGTGGAATAAACTTTTTATGTTTGGATTACATCCTTGTGTTTGGAATATTTTATGGTGCTTTGATTCAAGGTGAGCGGACAGACACTTCCTGGGATTGTGTTTTTTAAAGTTTGTTTTTATCTACAATCCTGGTGCTTGTGTTTCTTGCAGTGTACCTCCCATAATCAGTCACAGCAAGGGCTTACCATGTCTAGGCAATTCCATTTCTCTAAAATTATCTCCCTTGTCACACCAATCTGCCCACCGTGCATCTCTGACAGTGCATCCTGCAGGGAATCCTTAAATTCTGCCAACTCACTGAACTCCCAGAAAATACATTCTCAATTACCTCTTTCTTTGCTGTCACACCGCCAACATTTGCTGTCTGAAGGAAAAATCTCTGGGGTCTACTTGGGGTATAAAAAAAAAATCTATATAAACATTTCCAACCAAAAATCCTAAATCTTCAAGATTATGTTGCATATTTGGAAGACATACATATATCCTCCCAGTGTTTTATTCAATTTCTCTTCCTAATCCTAATATTGTCTGATTGATTCTTATAGTTATCATACAATATTTTATGTGCTCTACTAATTATTCCTTTTTTAATGGCAGCTTCGGACAGTTCTGCACTTTCTAATTTTTAAATACACTTTTTGACACTTTTTGTATTACCTTACATTTTCAGAAGTATATGAAGTCTGAAAGTCAAATGTCAGTATTCTGGAGCTGGCAACATATGTATCCCAACAAACAGCCACAAAGTTAATAACATAGGTACAAGAGATCATAACAAGCAGCAGTAAATTGAATAAAGACAGAAATCCAATATTTATCGCTTTCGTTCACTTTACTTATGGAACTTCATCCGAATACACTTCATAAAAAACAAACACAGACACACATACATACACACACACACATATATATATATATATATATATATATATATATATATATATATATATATATATTTATTTGGGTCTAGGACATTTCACTGAATGCACATTTCACTGAAAGTCAAACTAGTGTGCACTTTTCACTGACAGCTCAATTCACTAAGAACTCAATTCACTGAAACACATTTCACTGAAGGTTATATATGGCCTTTTACCCATTGTAGTGTGACCCTGGAGTTAGTATATGTAGTAAGGGGGGTGTGGAATTTTAAATATTTTGAACTATATACATGGATACTTGCATTTCCAATATATTACTCTTTTCCGAACATAATATATACTTAAAATATGTGGGGAGCTACGCCCCCACACCCCCCTTACTCTATATACTAATTCCAGGGTTGCACTACAGTTGGGAAAAGGCAATATATAACTTTCAGTGAAATATGTTTTAGTGAATTGAGTTTTCAGTGAATTGTGCTTTCAGTGATTTGTAATATGAATGCACCAATCCTATGCAAATGTGCTTTGCTGAGAAAAGATCTTAAATTTTTTTCTTACAGAAAAAGTAAAAACCAACACTGGTGTCAATAAAGAACAAACATACTGTGCACACAAAATATCAAATATATTCATATCTTAAAAGACTTTTAATAGAAATTTGTTTGTTGAGCCCTGGAAGTACATCTGCACGTACAAAAAAATACAGTTTTGTACCTACCATAAATGTAGATGTTTGAGTGTACACCCTGCTGCAGTCATCACACTTGGGTTATCCTGTCGTCAGGCGGTCCCGCAGTCAGCCGGAATTCCAAAGTCTTGGTCCGGCATCGGTTGCTGTCACTTCTTCCCTGACGTCAGTGCGCCAGGGGTATACATGATGCATCCGATGCCATTTTCTCCAGTTTTTCTTGCCCCAGATGTCAGGTGCCCCCAAAAAGGTGGTCAGTAATTAGTACCAATTTATGAAGTTTTAGCACAAACACAAAATCCCTCTAGCTATAAGCAAATACATCAGGAAGGTTTTGTAGAGATTTAGCCAGTTAGATCAGAGGGGATGGAGGGAGGGTAACCTGGACTGCAGCAGGGTGTACACTCGAACATCTACATTTATGGTAGGTACAAAACTGTACTATGTTCATCGTGTTACCCTGCTGCAGTCATCACACTTGGGTAGAATCCCAAAGCTAAGGATGGGTGGAGGAGTCATAGAGGATTAGAGGAGGCTATAAGGTCCTGCAGAACTGCAGTGGCGAAGCCAGCTCTAGTCCTAGAGTAAAGTGGTAAGTGGTAGTGTTTGGTGAAGGTGTGTACTGAACTCCAAGTTGCAGCTTCCAAAATCTCCTTGGTTGGAACCCCCCTGAGGAAGGTTGTAGATGTAGTTGTTGCCCTGGTAGAGTGGGGCCTAATGGTAGCAAGAACTGGTTTTCCATGATGGATATAGCAAAAACGAATGCAATGTCCTATCCATTTGGAAATGGTTTGTTTTGATATAGCCTTCCCTTGTGAAGCTGTAGCATAGGATACAAAGAGCTGGTCAGATTTTCTGAAAATCCTAGTTTTATCCAAGTAGTAACGAAGTTGCCTGTGAATGTCCAAGGAATGCAGGAGTCTTTCTCCTTTGTTCTGTGGATTTGGGAAGAAGGTGGGTAAGTGGATAGTTTGATTTAAAGCCACACTGGAAACCACCTTAGGCATGAAGGAGGGATTAGTTTGTAAAGAAACTCTGTCTTGATGGAAAATGAGGAAAGGTTCCACTGCCATTAGTGCCTGCAGCTCTGGGACTCTTCTAGCTGAAGTTATTGCTAGCAGCAGGGCAGTCTTCCATGACATAAACTGTAGATCTGCAGAGAAAGCTGGTTCAAAGGGAGGTAGAGTAAGTTTTTCCAGAACAAAATTGAGGTCCCATGTTGGTGTAGGTGCTCTCCTGGGGGGTCTAATGTTTTTTGCCCCTCTGAGGAACTGCCTTAGAAGTGGATGTGAAAATAAGGGTGGATCCGTGTTGTAGTGGGCTGAAACAGCTGATGCATGGATTTTAATGGAAGAAAAAGAAAGTCCTTTGTGCAACATCTCAGTTAAGTACTGTGGAATCTGAGGCATGTGAGGCTGGAGTGTGTTTTGGCCTTTAGCTTGGTTCCAGGCGCAAAATCTTTTCCATTTGTCTGAGTAGGCCTTCCTGGTGCTGGGCCTCCTATCCTAGCTTCCAGAAGAACATCTATAACTGCTTAGGAAAGAGGAGCTGGCTGGATGCTTAGTTGATTTGCCATGCAGCCAGATTTAAGGTTTTAAGCTGGCTGTGTAGAATCGGATTGTTTTGCTGTGTGAGCAAATGAGCAATTTGTGGCAAAATCCAAGGTGGGCCCTGGGCCATATTCCTCAATAGTGGGTACTAGTGCTGGCGTGGCCAGTCTGGGACTATGACCATCAGTCGTGGTCTCTCCTTTCTGACTTTCAGAAGCACCTTTGTGAGGAGAGGCAATGGAGGGAAGGCATATACTGTCAGGTTTTTCCAACTGAATGAGAGTGTGTTCACTTTCCAAGCTTGATGGTGAAGTGTCCTTCTACAAAAATTTGTTAGCTGATAGTTTTGGGGACTTGCAAACAGGTTTATGTCTGGAAGGCCCCATTTTTGAGTTAGCATTGCAAATACTTGTGGATCCAGTTTCCACTCATGGGGATCCATGATGTTTCTGCTGAGGTCGTCTAACAATGTGTTCTTTTTTCCTGGCAGGAACTGAGCTTGTAACTAAACTTGGTAAGCTAGTGCTGTGTTCCACAAGGTCATTGCTTGCCTGCATAGAGGGTAGGAGTGTGGACCCCCTTGTTTGTTTATGTACCACATTACTGTGGTGTTGTCTGTCCTTATTGTAAGTTGTCCTGGATGTAATAGGTTCATGAAGGCTGTCATAGCATTCTGTACAGCTAGCATCTCTTTTTGATTGATGTGCAGATTTCTTTGATCTGCAGTCCATATGCCTTGAATGCACTGTCCTGCCATGTGTGCCCCCCAGGCATAGTCCGATGCATCTGTTGTCATAGTTTGCCTGGCTGGGGGCAAGGTGAAAGGCTGACCCTTGTTGAGGTGACATGGCTGTGACCACCATATAAACTCCTGTTGTAGGCAAGGAATGAGAGATATCATTGTGTCCAAGCTGTGGCTGTGTTGAGACCATATGCTGTTTAGTACCACTGTAATTTCCTCATATGCAGCTTTGCAAATGGTATTAGTAGTATGCAAGATGCCATGAAGCCCAAGGCCTGCAGAATGTTTCTTGCAGGGAGTAGGGTCTTTGTTGCCATTGTTTTGAAATATTGAGTCAGTTGTAGTTGTTTGTCTGGCGTCAGATAAGCCTTCTGGGCCGTTGTATTCAAGCTGGCACCCAGGAATGTCATATTTTGTGAGGGTACTAGTTTTGAATTCTTTTCATTTACTGTGCAACCCAGGTAAATTAGAAGATGTTTTACAAAAGCCAGATGTTGTAAGAGGATGTACTTGTTTTCTGCTTGGATGAGGCAGTCATCCAGGTATGGGTATATTTGAATTCCTCTTTGTCTGCAGTATGCAATTACTGGTGCCAGGCATTTTGTGAAGACCCTGGGCACAGTAGATAAGCCAAAGGGCAGTGCAGAGAATTGGTAATGGGTTGAACCTGCAATGAAATGGAGGTATCTTCTGTAACTTTGTCTGATAGGGACATGCAGGTATGTCTCCTTGAGGTCCAACGTTACTAGCCATGCTTTCTTGCCCAACATGGGAAGAAACTGCTGTAGTGTTAGCATCTTGAATTTGGGTACTTGTAAGAAGGTGTTTAGAATTGAAAGGTCCAGAATTGGTCTCCAGGCATTGTCCTTTCTGGGGACTACAAAGAGTCTTGAGTAAAATCCTTGGCCTTGCTCCCGTGTAGGCACCAGTTGAATGGCTCTCATATCCATGAGGGCTGTAATTTGTTTTTGTGCCTCTGCCCATTGATTTTGTGGAAGGTTTGGCATTCCTCTTTTCATTGGCAAGGTGTGGAAATGGAATCTGTATCCTCGTGAAATTATGTCTAGGACCCATTTGTCCTTTGTGACAATGTGCCAGTTGTCTGAAAAAAGTGCGAGTTTTCCTCCAAAGGGAGCTGCCAAGAGAGTGTTGCTTGGCCAGATGAGGTGCAAGTCATTGAGTTTGCCTACTGGTAGTTTGGGACCTGTCTTCTCCTCCCGTCTGTGTTGCAGTGCCCCATTGTCGAGGTTTGTATTGGGCTTGTGGTTGTCCTCTGCCTCTTGGGCGTCTGTATTTATCCCTCTGTGGTCTGTCAGTAGCTGGAAAGGACCAATTCTTAGTTGGCCAATTTCTGCTGAAGTGAGGGGGCTGTACCTGTAGAAAATCTTTGACTGTCTGCATAGATTTTGCCTTATCCTCCACTTTCTTTAAGACTTCTTCTGCCTTAACTCCAAATAGAGCATCCTGCTGTAAGGGAGCATCTAGAAGCTTTGCTTTAACATGATCAGGCAGAGTTTGTTCCTTTAACCAAGCATGTCTGCGTATAACAGGCCCAGTGACAGCTGCTCTGCAGGAAGCCTCCAAAGAATCAAAACCACATTGTAAAGTATGTTTGCCCACCTGTTCAGCTGCATGCAACAGATCCTGCATTCTTTCAATTCAGACTGTTGAAGGAGTGTGCTCATTTTTTGTTTTAGCTCAGACATTAGAAATTGCTGATATTTTAGCATGTGAAATTGGCAATTTAGTGCTCTCATAGCTAGAGTGGCTGAGATGTAAACCTTTTTCCCCCACCTGTCTAGTGCTCTGGAGTCCCTTTCAGAGGGTACAGGATTTTTTGCCATAGAAGCCTTAGCCCCTTTGGGACCCTGGGAGATAGTCTCTTGATCAGCAACAGGGCTTTTATAAAGGAATTTGTGGGAATCAGGCACTCTGTAGTATCTGTCTGGTTTGGCTGGAGCAGGAGGAAGAGAATCTGGGTTCAAACTAGATTCTAAGTAAACATCATCCACAATGTCTAAAACTGGGGGGATGGCAAGTGGTCTGTGCTGGGGGAGTAAAAGAAACTCTCTGAGCCTTTTCTTTGAGTCAGAGTAGTCCTGACCTTCCCAGTGAAAATGTTCCCTCATAGTGTGTAAAGTTTCCTCAAAGGAGTAGTCTTCAGGAGGAGAAGCTGAGGGGATAGAATCCTCAGCATCAGAATCTTCATAAGGGGAGGAGGAGTAATCTTGGTCCTCAGAGGAGCCTGAGGAAATAGACACTTGATCAGAGGAGGCGTAATCCTCCTCTTGTCTACGCCTTTTGTCGGGTGGGGGTTGGGAACCCCTGATTAAAGAGATCATATCTTCAGCCATTTTAAGCATCTGTTTCTTAGGCATGGGGCCTTGAACTAGAGACTGAAGTGTAGTCTTTTTAGGTTTAATAGGAGTCTTAAGCTTAGAATACGTTTTTATGGTGAGCGTTGTAAGTCTGAAGACACCTTCAGAAACTGAAGGCGTTTCTGCAGCACAAACATCTCTTTCTGCAGAGTCGTCGGTAGGTGCTAAACAAAATGGCTGCGTCGGCCTAGCTCTCTCCACCAAAGGCTCCGAAGCAGTCTCTGGTTCCAAATCTGCGGTAGTCAGGGGCTGTGTTGGAGCCTCACTGAAGACCGGTGAACCAGAGACAGTTCCAGTCGAGGCCTCGGAGTCTGGCTTGGGCCTAGGTTGCCTGTCCTTATCCTTGCATTTTTTGTGCACGCCGGAAGTCGGTTGCTCCGACGGCATTGTGTAGTTAAATTTTCTTCCGAAGTAGTGTCGTGCGAAATCAAAGCGTCTTTTTATACTACGCTTACTAAACCTAGCACAAAAACGACAGCCAGTGACGTTGTGGTCTGGACCTAGGCAAGGTATGCAGTAAGAATGAAAATCCTTATGAGGTATTTGCTTCCCACAAGAAATACAATTGTTAACTTTTTCTGACATCGGTCTGAGGCAAGAAAAGTTTCCCCAATGGGGTACTTGGCTTTATTGAAGACTTCAGATCTGAAATTCGACTTCGAAAATCTCAGGAGTCGGCCGACCGGCACTTGCGAACTGCTTCTGCTTTGGGCAACGCGTGGCAAGAAAGACTGAAGAAAATTGTGTCGGATGCATCATATATACCCCTGGCGCACTGACGTCTGGGAAGAAGCGACAGCAACCAACGCCGGACCAAGACTTTGGAATTCCGGCCGACTGCGGGACCTCCTGACGACAGGATAACCCAAGTGTGATGACTGCAGCAGGGTAACACAATGAACATCCTGCCATTTGAGCTCTGCAAATTCCAAATTGTTGAATTCCTGTACAAGCAATTTATTAACCCCTTGTAATACCAAAAAATATATTTTTTAAACAAACCACATTCCTTACTGTGTTTTGCCACAGCATTGTTGCAATCATAGTGTTTGATTGTTCTAATGTGTTCACTGATCCGACAACCCAAGGTCCTAGTAGTCTTGCCTACATAGAAACAGTTGCATGAGCCACATAGAGCTAGATATACCAGTCCCTTACTGTGACAACTGTATCTATACTTAGGTTCAAAAGTAAAAGACATATGCCTGAAAGTATACAAACTTTCCGGATAAATGTATCTGCAAAATCTACAACTCTGACAAGGAAATGTACCCAAAGGATCATGCCCATCTGATTTAATGGAAAGGGACAACCTTTCCAATAGGCTTTTTAACTAGTATGTTTTTTTATATACAAACTGAGGTTGTGTTCCCTCTATATCACTAAGTTCCTTATTCCCTAAAATCACCTTCCAATTCTCTTTAATAATATTTCTAATAATTTCTCCTTCAAAACTCATGGGAATAGGAAAGGCTAAAGTTTTATCATCACTAACATTCTGGTTAGAGCTCTCTTTGGAAACATACCCAAACTTCAAATTAGGGGGAAATTCTGATTTTCTCCTACTAATAACCTGGTTTGCAATCTCTTTCCACTTACAAAAAGGGTATCCCCTTTGTGAAAACATGTGAATTAAAGTATTAATTTCCCTTAGAAAAGCATTGTCCTCACTGACCATATGACTAACCTTAATCAGTTGTCCTTTAAAAACATTGTGCTTCATAAATGTAGGATGGAAGCTTAAATAATGTAAATAAATTACTAAAATAATTATTACTAAAAGTTTTCTTCCTATATATGTTGCTAGTGAACTGTTGTTTCTCTATAGCAATGGTAAGTAGTACATCTAAAAAGGTCACTGTACTACCAAACCCACTGATTTCAAACTTTAGCTAATCAATGTTCTGGTTGATATCATTAACAAACATTTGGAATGCCTCTTTACTGCCTTCCCAAATAAAAATAAATCCTCAATATATCTTCTATAAAGGAGGTTGAATAAGATAGTGACTTTCCCACCAACACATCACTAGATTTGCGAATGAAGGGGCCACCCGTGCCCCCATCGCCACACCAGAGATCTGTTGAAATATATCAGAATCAAATACAAAAAAATTATTACTTTAGATGAGATGCAATAGCACACCTATTGTCTTAACATCCAAACATAGGCCAGATGTAAACTTGCTGAGATATAACTCAACAAATTCAATGCCTTGTTCTTGATTGATAGAGGTATACAAGGAACTGACATCAATAGTACATAAATACTGTTCCATCCCATTAAAATTGTATTCTTTTAACTGATTAAAAAAAATCCAAGAATCCCTCAAAAAAACTGACTTCACTGTGCAACTGGATTAAGTGTTCTATCAAGTAAAATAGAAATATTGACTGTTTTGTTCTTAGGTGAGGACACTATGGGCCTAAATGTTTTTTTTTATCATATTTATGAATTTTGGGGATACCAGAAAGTATCCCCAACTCTGGTTGTTCAACATTGCAAAAATTATACATTTCCAGGGATAAACAGTTTTGTTGTAACAAATCAAGCAGTGCTAAATAAACTAAGTGGTATCTCCTGCGTACAAAATCTTTAAAAACTCTGTGATAACTGTTAGCATAGTTCACAAGTAACAGCATGTTTTTAATATAATCTTCAGAAGACATAATAACCAAGCCATTCCCTTTGTCGGCTTGCATATATCTAAGATGGTTTTTAGAACACAATTTTTTTCAAAGCATTTAAAATTAAAACTTTTTCAAGAGTTTGGGTTAGGCTTCTCAACTGATCTGGTAAAGAATATACACTCACATCAGGATCCATAGGGAAGCTGAATACACTGGTGTCAATATACCAAACCATGTTGCTGCTCGAACAAACAATCAATCTCCTATGTAAATAACTAAACAAAAACACGGCAGCAACTGGGTAACTATGAATGATCAGACTGAACACCCACAAGAGATCGTAACAAGCAGCAGTAAATTGAATAAAGACAGAACTCCAATATTTAGCGCTTTCGTTCACTTTACTGTCGAGAAAGCTAATTAAGTCATCGCTCGAGTAAACAGACAACCTAGAATCGACACCATATCTTCCGTTAGTTATGTTTCATCAGATAAATGCATTTTGGTTGGAGAAACAGACAATTCCAAGCCAAAAGAGGTATTGTGGACTTATTTGACAGTCATGTTGCAAACTCATTTTCTAATTTTAAACAAAGTACGGACTTGGTTCATTCAAAATCCGAACCCACATTTTTAGACTGTCGTACATTAGTCTTTCAGCTGGAGAAAAGTATGCTTAAATATAAATCTCTGGAAATAGAGAACTTTTATTTAAGCTGTTTGGAAAGGGATATCATTCCATTTAGTTTACATGTTCATACTTTTCCTAACAGCACTGGTGTTGAAGACAAAATATACAAAGAAATCAGTGTTGTTTACAATAAGGCTGGACTTGAAGTTTTGCATGTTCTTAGATGGTGTAATGGACAACAGATGGGACATTTGAAGGATAACATTAATCATTTGGATCAGCAGGTTAGAAAATCTCCTTCTTTTTGGCTGGTCAAGAAATTACAGGATAATATTTTCATCAAGACTGATAAACACGTTTACACTTTAAATTGCCCGGAAGAAAAATAAATTGAATAGGGATCTATTGGCATATTCTAACAAGAAGGCATTCATTATAAAGGGGATTGTGAATGATGGCAATGTTAAACACACAGACATTCAAAAATGTTGCCAAACCAAGGCAGGATCAATTAGATTCCTTTTCTGCTGATGACGCTGCCCTCACTGTGGATTAGCAGGTCAACGTCCAAGTGCATCACTCTGAGGCTGACACTGTTAATGTACCTCTCCTAGGGGGTTCCCAGGAATGTGTTGTTAACGATCAGACTGAAACAGAAGAAAACTAATTGTTTTTCCCCCAAGGAAGGAAAAAAGCACCAGAGGGAAGAACCGTTTGACAGGGAAGAACCAGTAACATCAATATGTTTGTTCTTTATTAACCCCAATGTTGTTTTTTACTTTGTTTCTTTAAGAAAAACGTTTTTAAGATCTTTTCTAAGCAAAGCACCTTTGCATAGGATTGGTGCATTCAAATTTATTAGTTAATTGCTAATTTATGTGAATTATGGTATATATATATATATATATATATATATATATATATATACATATATATGGATCTACCTGACTAGATCGAAACTTCATAACACCGACACCACATAATCGACAGTTCACAAACACGACACCACATACACTCAACACATCATAACAACACACAAAACAAATCCCCTATCCAAAACCCACACACACAACACAAGCACACCAAAATCCTTACAAACCAACACT
This sequence comes from Protopterus annectens, assembly GCF_019279795.1. Taxonomy (NCBI): domain Eukaryota; kingdom Metazoa; phylum Chordata; order Ceratodontiformes; family Protopteridae; genus Protopterus; species Protopterus annectens. Next base: position 973,097,887 of record NC_056728.1, read on the forward strand.
AACCCTTACATACACAACTATCTACAACCCTAACTGAAACCCTAACCCTAAGGTCCGTCACTATCGCACACTCACCTAACCCGCGCCCTAACCCTAACTCACTTAACCCGTCCCTAACCCAAAAAATATCACTAATGCACCCTTACCTAACCCGCACCCTAACCCTAACTCACTTATCCCACCCCTACCCCTACAGACCGTCAACATCGCACACTTACCTTTCGCACCTAACGGCCGTCACTACCGCATACTTACACATCCTTTCCCCATCTCAGTGTTCTCAGCGTCGGTGTCTTCCTCCGTCGGTCTTCTGCCTTGTCGATCTTCTGGCGCTTTGTCGGTGTTATGACGTTTCGATCTACTCAGGTAGATCTATATATATATATATATATATATATATATATATATATATATATATACACACACACACACACACACACACATATATGTGTGTGTGTGTGTGTGTGTGTGTGTGTGTGTGCGCGCGCGCGTTTGTTTTCTATGAAGTGTATTCTGATGAAGTTCCATAAGTAAGGTGAAAGAATGGAGTTCTGTCTTTATTCAATTTACTGCTGCTTGTTACAATCTCTTGTGGGTGTTCAGTCTGATCATTCATAGTTACCCGGTCTCTGCAGTGTTTTTAATAACATAGGTAAGCAGAAGCCCAACACACCTCAGTAGTCAAAGGGCTGTAACAGTAGTGACATGTCCATCTCTGACCAACTTTTAGCAAAACAGAGAGCTTTGAGATGATATTACAGTTAAACAGTAAAATCTGTCTAAAATTATACTATTTTCTTGACCGTTTTGCTTCTGAACACAATAGATAGGTTAGATGCATCATTAGATGCATCAGCTTAAGCAATCATACCAGGTAGACTTCAAATGGGAAGAACTAGCATTTAACAGGCAAGTAATACTGTAAGTGGGAAAGTGACTTTTTCTTTAAAATGTAAAGTATTTAACTGACTTACAAATGCATAATCGCACTAATGAACTGTGCTTCTGCATCTCTACAACTTTAAAATGTTAGGAAACAGCTAGAAGTTCAGAGCACATATAGATCGTCTTTTGTGCTAGTGCTGTAGGTGTCAGACAATTGCTCAAGTCGAGCTACAGGCATGGAGATTTTGAGACATCCAATATCTATTTTAGATCACGCACTGATAAAAGATAAAGCTGAAGGGTAATGAAGTAAAAGTGAGACACTGGCACTTTCCCCACTTACGTGTGGAATTTAAGGAATGGGCAGTAGAAATTATTCAAGGGTTATTAGGGAAGAACATTTTCTTCAGGATAACTAGTGAGTGGGATAAAATTAAAACAGTTCAAAAAACAGAGTGGAAACACAGATATGGGATACAAAGTAATAAGAATTACTTATAAGAGCTTATAAAGATAGTGCGTTTGTTAAATCTAGCACAAGAGCGGCATCCAACAACGTCGTGCTCAGGCCCTAAACAAGGTATACACAAAGTATGGTAATCCCTATGAGGTATCCGTTTCCCACAAGAAATACAGTTATTCACTTTTTCTGACATCCGGTTAAATACTGAGGCAAGAAAAAACCAAAATATTCCCCAACGGGGTACTTAGCCAACTTTGATTCGGTCTGAAACTCTGACTTCAGAAACTTTCAGAACGCCAACCTGCACTCGCAAAACTGCTTCTGCATCGGACCATGCGGCAAAAAAGACAGAGGATATGACGTCGGTCATGCGCATTAGTACCCTGACGTACTGACGTCAGTCTAATGCGCCTTGACCGACGTCAGCCATATACTTTGGTATTCGGGCCGACTGGACAGCGGACTACCCAATAGTTAGGACTGCAGCAATGTGGAATGAAGAACATTAAGGGTATCGCTTGTTACAAAAAGGAGTAACAACTACCAAGTGCTGAGGGAAAAATGCAGGAGTATTTGGATAGTATGCATGGAATTTATAATGGCTGCCATTAAGCAACTATTTTTGTTAACTCCAGAGCACAACAATTTTAGCGCAACAACTTATATGACAGAAAAGAAGAACAGGATTGTTATCAAATACAAGGAACTTATGGTAAGAAAAACAACCAGAGGTCTAGAGGGGTATTAGGTATATTTTGGAAATTTTATGAAAATTTCTATAAAGCAGAGGAATGTGGAATTCAACAAAATGCATAAATGGAAACACTAAGACCTTGGCAAGTTTAATATTATTCTTCCACCCATCCATCTACAACCCCTCCTCCCCAGTTCTGCACATAGGTTTGGGATGTCACTCACTGATAATCTACAGCCAGTGTTAACACTGCCAAGTGGCTAGCTCATAAGATTAATGCTACTGCCTGCCAAAAAAAAGCAATTACTACAAAATCAAAATCTAAACCATGTATAACTGAAGTACTGAATATTGTAAATGAGATACAAGAATTGGAGGTGGGATCTATAGAAAAGCGAAGGAGCAAATTCCATAAAAATAAATGGAATTTTGGGAAAATTAAATGCAGCATAATTTTCTGGAGTAAGAACGAGGTTTAAGGGAGGGCACGATTCAAGCTATTTATATAATTTTGGAGTAACAATTGTCAATAGAAAACATATGCATACTTCAAGAATATAATTAGAAATGTCTCAATAGTTTGATTTGTTTTTTTTTTTTTTTGATATACATGTACCTATATGCCATCATTTCAGATGTGATTTAATAAAGATGCCTAAAAAATGAAATTTAGAAAATTAAGGAGAAAAGGTTTCGAGAATAAACAGGATCTTAAATAGGCATTTTAAACCATCTGTATAATTTCTGTTATATTTAGAACCTGAACATACCTCTATCCATCCACAACCCCTCTTCCCCTCATTTTTGCATATAGGGTTGGGGTGTTAGTTCAACAGTAACAATCATCTAGAGCCAATATTGATTAATTCTCTTTTAACTATGCTATATCAAGCTGTCATGAGTGTTTTAAAATACTTAAATCTAGTACTCTATAGTGTACAATGGTGAATTGAGGATGTATTCAGAGTAGAGGAACATTTGACTGGTCAGACTGATACAATGGTTGATAGGCTATTAAAATATCCCAAGCTGGATAATGGGTTTATCATTAGAATGATTGTTTAAGTAGGCTACAGAATAATTGTGGAGAGTGGTAAACTCCTTTTGTGTGACACAGTTAATGTTACTTAGGAAATGTTTGAGAGTCTGGGTGGTCAGCACATTGCTATAGAGGGAAAAAGGTAAAATAAATTAGCCTTGATCATCATCCAATTCTTCTCCCTCATGCTACTGTATTTAGAAGCTTAAGATACCATTCAAGTTCTCTCTTACTCTATTCTACTACCTGTGCTATAACCAATGAATATTAAATACCAGCTACCAAAAAGAACAAAAAATATGCTGATAGTTCCAACTCAACTAGTTTTTTTTGCGCTTTTGTCTACTATTATAAGTAAACGTCATCAGACATCTACCATTCATTCACACAAGTTTAAATAACATGTGTAGACATGACATGACACTACTTCCTGAAAATCTTTAAGTTGCACTCTAGAATAAAAAATACTTGTCAATAAAAAACATATAAGATTTTCAGGAAGTAGTGTGATGTCATGTCTACACGTTATTTAAACTTGTGTGAATGAATGGTAGATGTCTAATGAAGTTTACTTATAATAGTAGACGAAAGGCTAATAAAACAAGTTGAGCTGGAATTATCACCATCTTTTTTATTCTTTTTGGTAGTTGTTTTTTAATATTCGTTGGTTTTAGTTTGTCACGCAGGATGAGTGAAGATGTTTCAGCAACTGCATTGCTATTTTCGGAAAATGGATTTTGTGAACCTATGAACAACAGTAACAGTTCTATTGCTGATTTGGCTGCTCTTATTCAACAACTAACAAGCAGAGTGGATGATATGACAAGGAAAATAACATGCTGCTAACTTGGTGGAGCATTCCGTTTTAACAGCGGGTGTAGGGGATGAACAGCCACGCCACGTGGATATAACTTGTGCATCTATTTCTTCAGCTCCACTGAGTACATATTCCAGATACCCATCTTTCTCCAACGGGAAGCTTATGGCTAAAAATAATGATATAAACAATGCAAACTCTCAAGGCCGAAATAATAATGATGAGCATTTGGGAGTTAATGGACAAATAAACTGTAGTAATAGTAGCGACAACACAGTAATTCTGCTTTTGGCGGATTGGTTAAGTATCCCCATTACTTAAAACATCAACAGCAGGAACTTTTCATCACAAACTTGTATAGATAACAACAGAACTGGGCAGGACAAGATTGTTTTTAATTTGAAGGTGTTTGATCAAAAACTCTTTAAACTTAGGAAATTACAACTTGAAATAACATATTTAAAAGAATGTATCTGTAGAAGGCACATACCTAAAGACCTTAGGAAATGGAGATTCTCTACAGGCTTAGTGAGGAACACACCCTTTTACTTTGAATTATTGCACCTTTTTGACACACAGGGGTGCGTGTTCCTCAAGTTGCTCATCAAACAATACGAGGGACAAATTACAGTACTCAAATTATTTGACAGTGTTAGAAAATGACATCAAGACGGATGTTAATACAAATATGACTTTTCCCGAATTTTTACTAGTATTGACAATACCTTGTTGAAATTAAGGGAAGTCAAAATGAAGACATTAATAAGGGATCAACGGATTATGATAATGGAAAAGCTTATCCACTCCCCCTAGAGTCTCAGAATGAATATAACAGTGATAACATGCGCGAGGGCAACCAGCACCAGAGTATGGGGTCTGAGGTGGATATGGATGAATTAACAAATGAGGAGATGGTGGATACCCAAGGGCAGGGTGGAGTACAGGCACCAGTGAGACATAGCGACCGCCTAAGTGACTAGCAGAGGAATGACAACCAACCTGGGAACCAGGGTTAAGAGAGGGGCAGGAGGAGTGGCCAAGTACAACAGGGAGGTACCACATCCCAACGATAGCAAAAGAAGCAGAATTGGAGGCGACATTAGCTGTAGATATACATCATGAACATGCAAGGGATGAGCCCCCTGATAGAACAACACTTGAAATATTGACTAATTTGACAGGGGATTCTAAGATTTACAATTACTCTTCCTTCCTTTGATGTCCCAGGTGATCTGATTGACATTTTGGTGAAAGGGTTATCCTTTGTACCTACCACATGGGCGGATTTGCCTAGAACCTTATTGGATCTATGAATATTTTTGCGTAAGTTAAACTTGACTGTTTTGTATGGCAACAATGGTCATTCCAATCAAGACTGTAGAGTGAATAGTATTTTTAATCCACCATTACAGTCCACCTTAAGCCTTTTTGAAAAAATATGCGAGATGGACATCAGGGCAGTATGAAATGGGCCTAGACACCCTTTGATTAAATCAAACATCACTAACAGTGATAGCGAAGCTTTAGAACTTTTGAAACTACAAGGTGTAAGGGTAATGAAACCAGATAAGGGGGTGGGTTGATCTTTATGGATGAAGATGAATATAAGAATAGAATAAAAACCATACTGGATACCGATGTTTATGTAGGTGCATCTAAAAATGAAGTAAATATAGCTTACCAGAGAGTTAAAACACTAATAAATTATTTGTTTCTGGAAGCTACCATAAATATTGATACATTCAATTATTTGAATATGACAGTACCTAGGTGCCCAGTTATGTCTGGAGCACCAAAAATTCATAAAGATTTGGGCAACCCACCACTCCGACCCATTGTGGATGGGAGGGGGTCATTGACCTACGCCTGTGCTAAGCTTGTTGATTCTAAGCTTAATAAAATATTTAAAAGGGGAATCGCAAATATGTACTGATTCGTGGAAATTTTTGGAAGCTGTTAATAATCTTGAATTTGTTGAAACTTATAGTTTTCTCACTACTGACATCTGTGACCTATACACAGTAATACCCCAGGAAATGGGAATTGCTTGGACTACAGAGTTCTTATTTAAGACAGTGGTAGATTCTGAGAAAATTAATCTGATTGAATGTCTGTTGGAGATTATTCTTTCAAACAATTTTATTTTGTTTGACAATTCCTTTTACCTACAGAAAACAGGTGTTACAATGGGGGTCACTGTGTGGGGGCAGTTTTGCCAACTGCTTTATGGCCCACTGGGAGCAGGAATTATTATCCCCCAAATCAGAAGGTTAATGAAAAAGTTCATTCATACACACGTTACCTAGATGACATTTGTGTCATCATTAAATGTGACAAGAGGGTGGCAAAAGAATTGGTTGATGAAGTTTCTTCACTGACTAGTTTTTTACACTTCACAATTTCCTTTGATATGACTTTTATCCCTTATCTGGATGTGAGATTGTCCAAGGATATCATCAAGGGTAGATACACTGCCAACATTTATAGAAAACCACCAACATATTCAAACAGCTTTGTTCACTTTAGCAGCTCACACCCTAATCACCAAAAAAGATCTCTGATTAAGGGGCAAATAGTCAGAGCTGCTAGAATGGTGACTTTGGATGATGCCTATCATAAAGAATGTGAACTTCTTAAACAGATGCTTGATAAGACGGCATACCCACCATGTTTTGGTGGATGATGTCATCAAGGAAGTAAACAGAAAAGGGCAGGTGGGACATTTTGTAGCAATTCTGAATACAGGAACAGAATGTGGAATGTGTCAAACACCAAGTGAACAACTGTTGGATGTTTCTACAAGACAGAATGTAGATAATTTTGCATATAATTTAAGTTTTATCACCCCCCTTTCCTAATGATGCCAGGGCACTTAGGAGTACTCTGATTAAAAACTGGGCTTTAATTAAAGAAGACATTGGGATTAATAAGAGATTGGGGCGATGGACCCAGGATTCTTTTTGAGGCTTGAATTTGAAACATTTGTTAGAATTTAAAAAGAAATGTTACATACCATGGAGGGGTATGAAAAAATGTGGCCATTGCCACTATTGTAAATTTAAAGAAGTCACCACAAAATTTAACATTGGGGTAGAACTTACAATATCAATGGGAAATACACATGAAACAAAGGGGTGGTATACTTGGCTCAATGTCAATTATGCCCAAGCTTTTATATAGGAAAAATTGTGCTCTGTTTTAAACAGTGCATCTATGAACACCAATATAATATTTCTAAGGCCAACCATATGGAGTACCCTGACCACCAGTTCTGTTACTTGGTGATCGACCAAGTTCAATACGATATCGGAGGGGGAGCTTGGTCACTAAAGTTAGAAGAGAGAGAATCGTTGTGGCAACTCAGATTAAACGCCCAAGCTTCCCCAGGTTTTAAATGACTACAGTTCTTTGAAATGTGTACTAAAGATGAAATCATTAGAGAGATAAATTATAAGATTTTTTTATAAAAACTCTTGTCAATGTATTTTATATCATGTTATAGAAAGGTATGTTTTTTTACTGACAAGTATTTTTTTATTCTGGATACAACTTTAAGATTTTCAGGAAGTAGTGTGAAGTCACGTCTGCACATGTTATTTAAACTTGTGTGAATAAATGGTAGATGTCAGACGAAGTTTACTTATAATAGTAGACGGAAGCGCTAATAAAACTAATTGAGTTGAACTATCACCATCTTTTTTGTTCTTTTTACTACCTGTGCTACATCAGGTTTTACAAACAGGATCTACTAAACAGTGGGCGATGCCCTTTAGGCTCACTAATTAACTAATTATAGATATTAGTGAAAGATATTTGTTCTTTGAAGAGTTTTAGTTAAGCATGGTTATTAAATAGGACTGAAGGCTTTGTCGAGGAGTTAGGGTTTTACTGCTAATACAGTGTGGTGTTTGCTGCCCTTCACTGTCTCTTGTTTATTATAGCTGTTAAACAGCGACATATGGTTTAGTGCCAAATATGATAGAATGAGTTGTCAGTAAGGATATGCTCTGATAACGGTCATAAATTAAGAACATACTAAAATGGAAGAAGTCATTGTCATGACCACCAAGGATGGATTTCAAGTTCTGCACTGGCCCCAGCCTTAGAAAAGAGATGGTCTGGGGCTGCAGGAGAGGCTGATTAGCCAGAAAGAATGAAGCAGAAAGTACAGTTGTGTACACTTACCATAAATGTAGATGTTAGGGTGTATTCACTGTTGCAGTCATCATCTGTGGGTTATCCCTGCTGTGGTAGCCCTCGGCCGGCCCGAATACCTGAGTCAATGTTTTTCTACGTCGGCTGCTGTCGCTTGCTGCCTGACGTCAGGTCATCAGTGCTATAAAGGAAGGCAGCTGGCGCGATTACATCAGTTTTTCTTGCCCTAACCAGTCAGAGGCCCAAGTAAATATGGTAAAGTGGTCCTGGTGGCTAAAAGCCACCATTAGAAACGTATGTCTCCCTAAAAAAAGAAGATATAAGGGGCAAGGAGGGTAGGAAACCAGGACTGCAAAAGTGAATACATTCAAACATCTACATTTATGTTAAGTGTACACAACTGTACTATGTTCTTCATGTTTCACTGTTTCAGTCATCACCTGTGGGAGGATTCCCAAAGCTGTGGAGAGGGGTGGTAGGATTAGTAAGAGACCTAGGAATGGGTCAGCATGCCCTGCAGAACTAGGTTCATAGGTAGGCACTAGGCCATCGGCCCTGGGGATCACACAAGCCCAGCCAAAAAGGTACCCTGGCTTTTGCCACCCAAGAAAATTATTTTCCTGTGCCACTGTCGAGCAGAGCCACAGAGGTGATCCCCAGGGTGAATTTCCTATTTCCCATCCAATCATCAAGATTTTTTTTGAAGAGTCCTAATGAGGAGCTTTGTTTGATATAGATAGGTAGTTTATTCCAGAGTATGGGAAGTCTCTGGGACAGGAATCTATCCCTCCGACATGTTCTGTTTATTGTGGTGACAAGGTTTATGTCCCTAGAGCTTGTAGCTCGGAGGGATTGGGATTTCTAACTACAGAGGCAATCCCTGCCCCAGCCTTAGAAAATAGAGGTAGGTAGTAATGATTGGTAAAGGTATGGACAGAAGTCCAGGTGGCAGCTTCCAGTATGCCCCTGGTGGTAACTCCTCTGAGAAATGCTGTGGAAGTGGAGGCTCTACTAGTGGAATGTGTTCGAATAGACTTGGGGGGGGGGGGGTTCCCATGCAATCTGTAGCAAAAATGAATTCAATGTGATATTCATTTGGAAATGGGCTTCCCCTCTGCCCCTGGGGCAAAGCTGACAAGTAGTTAGTCTGTTTTCCTGAAGGGTTTAGTATGGCGCAGATAGTATCTAAGCTGTCTGTGCACATCTAGTGAGTGCAGAATTCTTTCCCCCTTGTTTTGAGGGTTAGGAAAGAAGGTGGGTAGATGTATGGCCTGGTTGAGAGTTACATTACACACCACCTTGGGCATAAAGGAGGGATTAGTCCTCAGGGAGACCCTGTCTGCATGGATGATGATGAAGGGCTCAATGGCCATCAGTGCCTGAAGTTCTGAAACCCTTCTGGCTAAGGTGATAGCTAGAAGAAAATCAGTCTTCCAGAACAGGTATCTTAGTTCTGCTGAAGCAGCAGGCTCAAAGGGTGGTAAAGTTAGTTTTTCCAAAACATAATTCAGGTCCCAAGCTGGTCTGGGTGGCCTTCTGGGAGGTCTGATGAAGCCCCTCTGAGGAATTGCTTAATCAAAGGATGGGAGAACAGGGGCTGTTCTGTATCAAAATGAGCTGAAATGGCTGAGGCGTGGATTTTAATACAGGAGAAGGAGAGGCTACTATTAAGTAGCTCCACTAGGTAGTCCAGGATAAGTCGGATGGAAGGTTGTGAGATATTACACCCTCTGGACTGGCATCAGGAGCAGAATCTTTTCCATTTTCCTGCATAAGATTTTCTGGTGCTGGGCCTTCTGGCCTCTGTGACAATGTGTGGGACCTGTTTACTTAACACGGGCCCCTTGTTTGCCTTTAGAGTATTAGCCATGCTGATAGTTTAAGAGTCTGCAAGACTGGGTGCAGCATTTCCCTCCCACCTGAGTGAAGAGGTCTGAGATCACGGGAAGCTGCCTGGGAGGCTGTGGTCAGACTGTGCAGTAAGGGGTACCAATGTTGTCTGGGGCAATATGGAGCAATAAGGATGGCCTTTGGTCTCTCCTCCCTTACTTTGATCAGTACCTTGGGAATAAGAGGCAGAGGAATGCGTACACAAAGAAGGTGTTCCAGGAGAAGGTCAAGGCATCCACCTTCCATGCTAGGTGGTGATACTCCTTGGTACAGATTTTTTTCAGCTGATGGTTGAGATGCAAAGCAAAGAGATCTACCTTCAGAGTCCCCCACACCTGAGTGATTTGTAAAAAGATTTTTCTCTAGCGCTGCCATTCGTGGGGGTCCAGTAAGTTTCTGCTTAAGTGGTCTGCCAGGGTGTTGTTGATCCCTGGTAGATATTGGGCTATCAGGTGTAGTCCCATGGAAGAGGCAGTCAGACAGAGGTTCACAGCTAGCCTGCACAGAGGGTAAGACTGGGTCCCTCCCTGTTTGTTGATGTGCCACATTACTGTGGAGTTGTCTGTTTGGATAAGGTGAACCCTGGCTTGAGATGGGGTTTGAAGGATGTCAGGGCCTTTTGTACTGCCATCATTTCCTTCTGGTTGATGTGTAAGGGAAGGTGCTGGGCATCACAAAGACCTTGAGTGCACCTGCCTAGGTGAGCGCCCCAAGCTATGTCTGAGGTGTCGGTGGTAATGGTCTGCCCAGATGAGCGGAGGGTGACGGAAAGACCCTTTTTCTGGGCACAGGCCCCTTCCCACCAGAGAAACTTAGCCCTTATACAGGGGATCAGAGGTAGAGAGGTCTCTAGCGGTTGACAGTGCTGATACCACAGGTTCTTTAGGTACCACTGAAGTTTTCTCATGTGAAGCCTGGCCAGAGGAATTAGAAGGATGCAAGATGCCATTTACCCAAAGGCTTGCAGGAACTTCCTCACAGTAAGGTGACTTCTGGAAGCCGGTTGGGTAAAGCAGAGAGGCAGGAAGCTCTGCTTTTCTGGGAACAGGAAGGCCATTTGGGATGCTGTGTCTAGCAGTGGTCCCAAGAAAATTATCTTCCTGGAGGGTGTTTGCCTCGATTTCTTCGCGTTGATGGTGTACCCTAAGGAGGTTATGAGGGTTTTGACAAAGAGGAGGTCCTTGAGGAGCTTTTCTATGCAATCTGCCTGAATGAGGCAGTTGTCCAGATAAGGGTAAATTTGTATACTTTTCTGTCTGCGAAAGGCTATGGCCGGGGCTAAGCATTTGGTGAAAACCCTGGGAGCAGTAGATAAGCCAGAGGGTAGCACATAGAACTGAAGTGTTATGAGCCTGCTCTGAAGCAAAGGAATTTCCTGCAGGATTCCCTTATGGCGATGTGGAGGTAGGCATATTTTAGATCTACGGTAACTAACCAGGCATGTTTTGTCAGCATAGGCAGCAGCAGCTGCTGCAAAGTTAGCATTTTGAATTTGGGGACCACCAGGAAGGTGTTCAGAATGGACAGATCTAGGATGGGGCATCAAGTGCCCTCTTTTCTGGGAACAAGGAATAGTCTGGAATAAAAGCCTTTGCCTGTTTGATCTGAGGTGACAAGGTTCTACTGCCCCTTGGGATGTAACAGTTTGGACTTGTTTCAATGCCTCTGCCCACTGATTTGGAGGCAAGTCTGGGTACACACTTGGAATTGGCAGTTCGTTGAAGGAGAATTTGTATCCCTGAAAAATGATCTTTAAGACCCATTGGTCCTTTGTTACAGAAAGCCAATTTAGTTTTTGGTGAGTGAAGAGAGGGCAGAAGGGGGAGAGGGAGTCATTGAGAGTTTTTTCCATAGAGGGATGGCTTAGAACTCCCTGCCTTTGGAGTGGAAGTGGTCCAATGTTTGGTTCTCTGCTATCCCTGGGATAGGAGTCTGGGTGATCTGTCCCTGGGGGGCTTACCTTGCCCCAGTTTGCTAGGTGCAGCAAAGGACCAGTGTTTGAGGGAAAATTCCTGCTGGAACCTAGGAGGTTGTACCTGAAGGAAATATTTTACCGTTTGCATAGATTTTGCTTTGTCTTCCATCTTTTTAAGCAACTCTTCTGCTTTTACTCCAAACAAGCAGTCCTTATCCAAGGGTGCATCAAGTAATTTAGATATGATATGATCAGGGAGAGGTTGTTCCTTCAACCATCCATATCTCCTAATGACAGATCCTGACACTGCTGTCCTGCTTAAGGCTTCTAGGGTGTTACATCCACAGTGTAATGAGTGTTTAGCCACTTGACAAGTAGAGTGCAGTAAATCTGCTAACTCTTTCAAATTGGCACATTCAGGAAAGGTTGAAATCTTTTGTTTTAATAGTTCCAAAGTGTGTTGTTGATATTTTAACATGTGGAACTGACAGTTGAGTGCTCTGATAGCTAAGGTTGCAGAGGTGTATACTTTTTTACCACATCTGTCCAAAGCTCTGGAGTCCTTGTCAGAAGGAATAGGATTCTTTGCAGAACTAACCTTAGCTCCTTTTGGTCCCTGTGTAATGACCTCCGGGTCTGCAGTAGGATTTCTATACAGGTATTTGTGAGAATCTGGTACTCTGTAATACCCAAAATAAAATAAACAGTGCACACTCCTGCCAAAGGTGGCTCACAAACAACAAAAATCAAGGCTTAAAAACAAGATGTGAGCACACCAGCAAAGCTGAGAAAAAGCCAAAAAACATCCTAAAACACTTCTTTATTACAAAAGGATGAGCACTTTCACAGGGTTACCGCTTCATCAGATCCATATAAAAAGCAACTCAAAGTAAAACACTTATACAAATTAAAATCACATATAATTAAAAAATCAAGTTCACCTTCTGCTAATTAAAGCTGGCCTTAAAGGAATACTATCATTAAACCCTGGAACTTTATGTGCTTGCAGGGCTATAATCCATTTCACTTCCAAATTCTCCAAGTAACTATGCACATTGCCTCTTCTCATACCAGGCACCGCAGTAGTAACTTGAATCATGGACATCCTAAAGTGATGTTTACCTGTTCTAGTAATATTTCTGACTTTTGTGATATCATTAAGAAAAACTGGCCTATACTAATAGCGGATGAAGCTACCAGTGAAGTGGTTGGGTCTCATCCGAGTTTTATTTTTAGAAATAACAAGAATTTGAAAAGGATGCTATGCTCTAAGGTTGCAGTGACTGATCCTTTGCCAAGACTAGGAACTATGCCTTGTGGTAAATGTAAAGAATGTACTTTTATAGTCAGAGAACAAGTGTTTATTCACCCCATTACTAGGAAAGAATTTGTCCCTAGGTTGTCTGCCACATGCTATAGTAATAGTAATTGTCTGGTCTATTTAGCAACTTGCACAGAGTGCCAAAGTTTTTATGTGGGCAAGACAATGAGTAAGTTTAAGGAAAGGATTTTGGAACATGTTTTGAATATCAGAAACAAAGTCCTTACAAATGTATTGTTAGTGCATATGGCTAAAACAGGGCATAATGTCCTCCATTTTAGAGTTTTACAACTTGTTATGAACACAATTGACTTACTTTCCAAAAATAAAAAAATTATATTTTTTATATATATATATATATATATATATATTTATATATATATATATATATATATATATATATCAATAAAATTACCTACCTACTACTGCCATAGCGACTCTTCAACTAACATTTACAATAGTCAAATGGATACAGTCCTTTCATGGCTTCCAAACTACATCCCACAAACACTACATACTCCCTTGAACCCGTTGCTAATGATGCCCTCTTATTTTGTCCTCCCCTAAAGGAAATGCCTCAGTGAAAAATCCTTTTCAGAGATTACTCGTTCCTCAAACTCACTGCCCACCAACCTAATAAATTAAAAAATCACATGAAAAAAAACTAATATAAATGCAAACATTTTCAGGCTGTAGGATAAACTACAATTATTTAAGAAGTTAAAATAACAATACCTGTTCAAATGAGCATTGTTGCAGAAGCCCTTACTACTGGGACCTCAGCTGCATTAGGCAATATGCTGACATTCAACTTTATTTCCAGAGTTCAGCCCTCCAGGCCAGGGGGACATTACATCTTAGAAAAGTCAAGATTTCCAAAAATAAAGCTGACCACCATTTTAGATCTTTCTTACTCAGAATGTCTGCATATTACCTACCTTGCTATAAATTAAGAAACGTCCTAAGGACCTACTCTGGATTTAAGACTTGGAGAAATAGGATTTTTCTGACCTGAGCAAGTCAGGGACCCTAAGAGGGGAAGGTGGTGGTTGTAAACACATATGGTACCTCTACTTGGGGGCCAAGATAAAGAACAGGCGATGCTAGGAGGGAAGTGGGAACCACTTCCGCAATGGGATCTACTTGAATATCTGCTATTACTGTAAGTACCTACATGACTGCATTATTTTCTTTGTAGTGCAATAATCTTTACTATCCGAATTTGCTCCACAGCTAAGGTGGCTAGACAGATGGATAGAATAGTAGGCTTGGAATGCAACACAACATGCAAAATGACAGCTGTAAACCTAGCCCTTTCCTTAAAAGCAATGTCTAGCCTATAATGCTTGGAAGAAGTGTGGACTGATTACCAGGCAGCTGTCTCAAGAATAGTGTGTGCATTCAAACCCCTCAAAAAATCCACTGTGGCTGTTATGGCCCTTGTCATGTGGGTTGTCACAGCCACTTACTGCTGTTTTTTACTGAATGGTTTGTCTGTGTGACCTTTTACCCTTTGGATTGGATTTGAAGTTACACAATACAGAATACACAGAATACACAATATATTTTGCAAGCACTCTAAAGGTTTATGGACATCAAGCCAAACAATACACTTATGCTGGACTGATGAGGTCAGAAAAAAAGACAGAAACATGCATTTCTACTGCTAGTGGGGTTTGGCTTTACTGGCCTAATGTACACGAAGGCTTACAAAGCAAAAAAGTAAAAATGCCATGGCATTCTGAGGCCTTCAAGCTGTTCTTGCAAGACAGCAGCTAGCCTCAGCATATCAATAGTGGTGTGCTCATCATCTCCCTAATACACTGTTGAAGACTGACTTCTTTCCAAAATAATGTGCCTGTTTCTTGGATACCATCCCTTCAAGACTCCAACTTTAATGTGTGAGACAAGCAAACTAACTAGAAGAACCTGCAGTGTATGTCCATATACCTTTTAACTGTATATTCATTTAAAGTTCTTATCCTGTTCCTGATATTGCGTACACACTACTGGGACTCCTACTAGCTCAGTCCTCCTCCCAGGACCACACATAGCTACCTAGATCTACTTCAGATTCTTGGTCCAGACTTAAAAATATTCTGCCCTGCAATCCTAAGCTTGTTATATAACAACATAAAAAGATAAAAGTATATACAAAATAGAAAAGGTCACAAGAAATTAACTTTTAAGATTACCGCACTGACCCATTTGTCTTAGTTTAGCTTACTGATCATTTCTGAAGCAACCCAATGGTCTTGTGGTGGTTCTACTGTGTTGCACATGTATCGATGCATTCAGAAGTGGAATTTTCAAAACAGTTTCAACACACCCAAACAAGAGCAAAATAAAAACTCATCACCAGCAGCCAAAATAAGCTTAATTCTGACATCATGCTTTTTTACAGCTGATACCATATAATACATGTACTCTGAAAAGCATATATGTAGTCAAGGTGGACAAGGGTAGAGGCCTTAGACATAATGCATTTTCAAAAAACCTTCACTGAGCTGTCCTGGAAATGTCACATGCCTTTAATCAAAATACTGGTAAATCCCCTTAATGTTATAGCTATGGAACAACACTACATACTTCACATATTCCTACATATGCAACATGATGTTCCATTACTGCCCATTGTTCAAGCCATTCTAAGTGGTAAATTCTTAATTTTTACTGTATTAATTTGTTAACAGAGTAAGGCCATTTGAGAACCCAAGAGCACTGTCTGGTTAAGTGACTTGCACAGAGCAGGCTAACAAAGGTGGAAGGAAACAAAACTTTACCTTGCAGGAAACAGCTTATGAACAGCTCAGAACCTTACTCCTCTATACTAACTGACAGAGACGGTGCAGTGTTGACAAAAAGGTCAAAAGTACCAGCAACATACTACCTACAACCATCCTGGAAGAAAACTGTGGTAGTTATATTATGCAAAGAGGGCAAACAGCCCTTATCCCCAGCTTCATATAGACCCATTTCAATTTTAAAGTTGAAGTGCTTTTGCCTATACACGCAAGGAGAATAGCAAAGGAATTGCCAAGACTGATTTTGTGGAGGGGAGGCAAACATTGGAAAGTATTAAAAGGAAAACTCCTCTCTAGAACTAAAAAAAAACTGTTTTTTCACTCTGTCTTTGTTTCCTGACCAATTTAACACCTCAAAATCACTCTGCTTTATTTGTAATTTTAGCCTGTTTTCCACAACATGGCTACAAATGGGGCTTGATGTATCAATGTGATCTTGTACTCTCTCAAGCCTCTTTCCCATAATACTTTGTACGACTCATGCCATACTTGGAAGTAACTTTGAATTCCCATGCCATTGACATATAATGGGATTTGGGAGGGTCACATTTTCTTTACCTTCTGTAAAATGACTGCTTATTTTCTGTCTTTAATCACCCTCATTTATATCTGGCTCAGACCTTGTTTTACACTATACTTAGGTTCATAGGTTCATACTAGGCTATCTGCCCGAGGGCATTTACAAGCCTAGCCCACAGTTTTGTGGCTTACGCCACCCCTTTAGTATGGGGAACTATACCCATTATTTTGCTGTGCCTCTGTTGAGCAGTGACACTGAGGTAATCCCTGGGATATATCTGCGATCTCCCATCCATTGGTCAAGATTTCTCTTGAACAAGGCCAGCGAGGTGCTCTGCCTCACATATACCGGGATTTTATTCCACAGCATAGGGAGTCTTTGGGTGATGAAGTTATCCAGCCACAACCAAAAAAGTAACTAAACTGCAGGCCTTTGTTTGGGGTTTTCTTTTGTAGTCTGAGGAATTGATTCTGCAAGGGTCTTTACGTGCACTGACAGTTTTAACACCTCTGCAGTAGTGTGGGGGGAGGGGACTCAATTCCTCTTGAACTACAAAAGAAAACACTGACCTGCAATTTAGTTACTTTTCTGGCAGTAGCTGGACAACTTCTAAGTATAGTGTAAAGAGAAAGACTTGAGGGAGTACAAGATCACATTAATACATCAAGTCCCATTGGTAGCCATGTTGTGGAAAATAGGCTAAATTACAAATAAAGCACTTAAGAGTTATTTTGAGGTGTTAAAATAGGTCAGGAAACAAAGACAGAGTGAAAAAAAATGTTTTTTAGCTCTAGGGTGAAATGTTCCTTTAAGAGAAAAAAGATGATCCAGGAGGAGGCAAAGTATAACAAACACTGCTTTTGTTAACGGATCCTAATGAAGAGAAAGCATACAGAATAAGTTGGGATTTTAGGAGTACAGCAATGGAAGTATTTCCATTCCGACAGAACAACAGAGTTAGATAATGAGGATAGACAGATCTGGGGAAAGAAAAAAAAAACACAGAGGAAGGTTCCACTTTTACACGCCCTGGATGAACAAAGGAATCAGACAGGGGTGTCTTCTTTCACCTTTGTGATTTGCTTTACATCTACAGCTCTTGGCAAACAAAATTCATGGATATAACAGGTATGGTAAATAAGAAAATTTAAACACATTCATATAATTTTCATATGTCTGCAAAGTACCTATTTGATGCGATGGTGGGAGATCCAAACCTGAACCTACAGTTCTGCCTTATTAAAAGGACAAAGGAGTTCAAGGAATCAGATCATGTTATTTGTTATAAAAGTTCCTGCCTCCGGTGCATGTCAATCACAAGTGATCAGCACAGCAGGGACTACAAACGCAAAACCGCATAAATCACTCAGCTGAACAGGATGCAAGATCATTCCAGTTCCATTCAGCTGAGCAGTAATACTGGAAAAGGTGTCACTGGGAAATAATATAACCCTTTAAATTCTAGTTATTCATGAAAATAAAATGGCCGCAAAGTTCTTCCAGACATCTCTGCTAGCAGTAAGTCAGTCAAGCTTGTAATGTTTTCCAAGAGGCAGCTGCAAGACAAGTTTAGTGATGCGGTCCCAATAAATGCAGCACTTACTTAACCTTGGTACAAATGCATAAAGAACTGAGTGGAGATATTCATAGACTGTTACTAAGCTAACAACCCAAGGGGTCTAAGACTAGCCAAGTTTTCCCAAAAGAATACTGATATCCTCCATCCAAATAGGACATTGAAGGCCAGGAATTTATAAGCTACCTCTGTCTATAAGGGACATGAGTGCCAGGCCCGGGGTAAATTTCCTATTCCCCATCCACTTGTCTAGGTTGTATGTAAACTAGGTAATAAACTCAGCTTCACATGGATGGGCCTGTTCCACATGAGGGTCAGTCTCTGGGACATATCGGTCTCTCAAGCATGTTCTGTTATGTCACAGAAAAAATTCAAGTCCCTAGACCTTGCATTTATAGTACACTGACTTACAAATATGTAGGAGATTTATAAGTGTGGGTTTTGCAGAGCTTTGTAAGCCAGGCATAGATCACCCCTTGGCAATCTACAAGAGACTGCAGTAGAAGGAAAGGGCTTTAAGCCGCTCTGCATAAGGCAGGTTTTTTACACCTTGTATTCTTTTTGTAAAAAACCTCTGAGGTCAGTCTAGTTGCTGCACGTCTCTCAGGTACATACCAAAGGGAGCATTGTACTCTTAGTCTGATAAGGGCAGAGTACAACGGGATAATGACCTTTTTGGACCTAGATGCCATGCTCTTACTTATAAGTATCGCAACATAAAAGGGATTCTTCACCACTGTGGCCACGTGGTGGTCGAACGTAAGGCTGTCTACATGCGTACCCAGACATCTGACCACTGAGTCGACTCTTAGGGGTGTATTATCAATATGGTAATTAGCCAAGATGGTCAATTTCACAGAGTACAATTATGCATTTCTTAGCATTGAGTTTAAGACCATGGCTTTGGCACCATTTATTAATCAGAGATAGACCTTGAAGAAAAAGGTGAAAACCACAGAAAAAAAACAAACCAAAACCAAACAAATCTAGTGGAAGAAGGGCAATCTCAAAACTGTAGCAGTTAATACACTCAGAATGAAACCCAGCAGCAACAGACTGAGGAAAATGAACTAAAAATATGTATAAGCCTTAATGTAAGAAATAAAAAGATAGACCACTGATTAAGCGCTTTCGTTCCACTAGGTGGACTTCATCAGAATACACAATATAAACGTCCACTTCCTTTTATAACAAGAAATTCCCTCCATTAAATGTCAATGAATTAAAAAAGTAGTTACATTTAAAGAACCAGTGACCCAAATACCACCAATATGTAAATATGATAACATAAAAAATAAAAACAATACTCAATCACTTAAAGGTTGAGCCCACAGTTGACAATTTAAAGGATCTTAATGGTAACTCTGAGAAGAAACTGCTTAAACCTAGGGGGTTGGTTACAACTTGATAACACTTATTTAAGAGAATGTTTCCAGAGGAAAATTGTACCACAAGGGCTGAGGGACTTTAAATTCCCTAAAGGCTTGAACAGCAGTGATCCCATGTTTTCTGACTTTTGACTTGGTTTTTGATCAATACAGTTCAACTTCTACACCTAATGTGATAACTTTAAAAGGAAGTGTAGGAAGTTGCAAGGAGATACAGACCAATATAACAAGAAAAAGTACAGTTTTGTACCTACCATAAATGTAGATGTTCGAAGATCCACATTGCTGCAGTCCTTACATATGGGGTAGTCCGCTGTCCTCGGTCGGCCCGAATACCAAAGTATTAGGCTGACGTCGGTCAAGGCGCTTTAGACTGACATCAGAACGTCAGGGTACAAAAGCGCATGACCGACGTCATATCCTCAGTCTTTTCTTGCCCCAGATGTCAGAAGGCCCTAACAAGAAAGGCCAAAGCCAAAAACAGCAAAAAATAACCAACCACCCTGCACTAACCATATTTACAATATGTACAACCCAAACCACACCACCACCTCTAACTACAGAGGGGAAGGAGGGAGGGTAAATTGGACTGCAGCAATGTGGATCTTCGAACATCTACATTTATGGTAGGTACAAAACTGTACTATGTTCTTCATCTCACATTGCTGCAGTCCTTACATATGGGTAGAATCCCAAAGCAGAGGTAAGGGAGGATGGCCAAACTAAAAAGCATTAGGGGCTGCGAAAATGCCCTGTAAAATTGCAGTGGCAAATCCAGCCCTAGATTTAGAGTAAAGTGGAAGGTGGTAATGCTTAGAGAAAGTATGCACTGAACTCCAAGTAGCTGCTTCCAAAATATCTTTAGTAGCCACCCCCCTTAAAAAAGCTGTAGAAGTGGCAGTAGCCCTAGTGGAATGAGGTCTAATCCCAGCTGGAATCTCCTTACCATGATGGGAATAACAGAAAGAAATACAAAACCAATCCACTTAGAAATAGTTTGTTTTGAAACTGGTTTGCCCTGAGAACCCAAAGCAAAAGAAACAAACAACTGCTGAGACTGCCTGAACCCTTTAGTTCTGCTCAAATAATATCGCAACTGTCTGTGTATATCCAAAGTGTGCAAAATCCTCTCCCCTTTATTTTGGGGGTTTGCATAAAAAGTAGGCAAATGAATAGTTTGGTTTAAAGCCACACTAGAAACCAATTTAGGCATAAAAGAAGGGTTAGTAATGCAAAGACACCCTATCCTTGTGGAAAATTAAGAAAGGCTCAACCGCCATAAGGGCCTGTAATTCAGAAACCCTTCTGCAGAGGTAATGGCCAACAAAAAGCAGTCTTCCATGATAAATATTTCAACTCTGCAGTTGCTGCAGGCTCAAAAGGTTGTAGAGTGAGTTTCTCCAACACAAAATTGAGATCCCAAGCAGGAGTAGGAGCTCTACGTGGGGGTCTTATATTCTTTGCCCCTCTAAGGAATTGCTTAAACAAAGGATGAGAAAATAATGGTGGGTCACAGTCATAGTGAGCAGAAATTGCAGCAGCATGAACCTTTATAGAGGAGAAGGACAAACCTTTGTCCAATAACTCAGTAAGGTATTGAAGAACAACACTTAAATTAGGTTTAGAAACATCAAAGTCCTTTGCTGTACTCCAAAATAAAAATCTCCTCCATTTATCTGCGTAAACTTTCCTTGTACTAGGCCTTCTGGCCTCCAAAATAACATTCAAAACTTGTTGTGGAAGCTGAGACCCTCCAGGGTTTAAAACAGAATATGCCAAGCTGTTAGATGTAGAGAGTGAAGTTTGACATTGAGTAAATGACTGTTCTCCTGAGACAGCAGGTGAGGAATCGAAGGCAACGGCCATGGAGGCTTCCGTACCAGACTCCTCAGTAATGGGTACCAGTGCTGTCGAGGCCAATCCGGAGCTATTAAAATCATGTTTGGCTTGTCCTGTCTGACCTTCAGGAGTACCTTTGGGAGGAGAGGCAGAGGTGGAAAGGCATACACGTGAAGATTGCTCCAATTGAATGAGAGAGCATCCACTTTCCAAGCTGTGGGATGAAACCTTTTTGTGCAAAACTTTGGCAGCTGGTAATTTAGTGGAGAAGCGAACAGATCTATGTCTGGAGTTCCCCATAACACTGTCAATTTCTGAAATACATGAGGATCCAATTTCCACTCGTGGGGATCCATAATTTGTCTGCTCAACACATCTGCTAAGGAGTTCTGTGCTCCTGGCAGAAAACTTGCCTGAAGATTTAGCTGTAAACTGAGAGCAGTCTCCCACAAAATCATTGCTTGTCTGCATAGAGGATATGAATGCGTCCCCCCTTGCTTGTTGATGTACCACATGACAGTTGTGTTGTCTGTTTGAATCAACACCTGCCCTGGAAGAAGTAAATCCTTGAAAGCTATCAATGCAAATTGGACTGCTAACATCTCCTTCAAGTTGATATGTAAATGTTGAAGTCTGGCAGGCCACGTGTTTTGTACCCATTTTCCATTTATTTGAGCTCCCCAAGCTTTGTCTGAGGCATCTGTCGTTAGAATCTGACTCGCCTCTGGTCGGGTCACAGAGAGTCCCTTGTTTAGGTGACATTCCTGAGCCCACCACAAAAATTCCTTTTGAATGCAAGGTATTATCTGAATGACAGTGTCCATATCTTGGCAGTGCTGCGTCCATACATTTTTGAGATACCATTGTAGCTTCCTCATATGCAGTTTGGCATTGGGAAGTACCAGAATACAAGATGCCATGAACCCCAAGGCTTGAAGGACTGTCCTTGCAGTCAGCCTGGACTGACGAGACAATTGGTGGAAGTAAAGAGAAAGATTCTTTTGTTTGTCCGGGGTCAAAAGGCCATCTGGGATGCTGTATTCAGTCTCACACCCACAAAGTAAATGTCCTAAGTTGGTACTAGACTGGGCTTTATTTCGCTCACAGCATACCCCAGGCATCTTAACACTGCCATCACATACTGTAAATGATGAAGAAGTTCGTCCTTTCCTTGAGCCAGAATCAGGCAATCGTCCAAATAAGGATAGATTTGTATTCCTCTTAGCCTGAAGAAAGCTACCACTGGAGCCAGAACCTTCGTGAACACTCTGGGCGCAGTAGATAAGCCAAAGGGCAATGCAGAGAACTGATAATGAAAAGTCCCAGCCCGAAAACGCAGATACTTCCTGCAACTGAGCCTGATAGGAACATGAAGATAAGCCTCCTTGAGATCCAGAGTCACCATCCAGTGATCTTTGCCCAGCAGAGGTAAAAGCTGATGTAACGTCAACATTTTGAACTTGGGAATGTCCAGATATGTGTTGAGGATAGATAAATCCAAAATTGGTCTCCACGTGTTCCCTTTCTTTGGTACTAGAAACAGGCGAGAATAAAATCCTAGGCCCACTTCTGGCAGAGGGACCGGTTGTATGGCCCCCAATTGAAGTAGTAGAGAAATTTGTTTGTGAGCCTCTAGTCTTTGCTGCGGAGGAACGTCTGGCATGCCTTTGAAAGGAGGCAAGGTATGGAAATAAAACTTGTAACCTTGGTGTATGATATCCAATACCCATTTGTCTTGGGTAATCAAAATCCAATTTTCCTTGAAAAGTGCCAACCTTCCTCCCAAAGGTGCTGCCAGGCAAGAAGGATCTGGCAGCTGAAAAAGTAGGTCATTGGGCCTGTTTACGAAAGGACTGGCCCCTGCCCTCACCCGAAGATTGTGCAGGTGAACTCCCTGTTCTAGGTCTGAAAGAACTCTGAGCTCTGCCACTACCACGTCTAGATCTACCCCTAGACTGAGAATCATAAGAAGGATACGTCCACCCCTTAGCAGGCCAATTCCTACTAAATTTCGGAGGCTGAACTTGCAAAAATTCTTTAACAACCTGCATAGACTTAGCCTTGTCTTCCATTTTCTTCAAGACTGACTCCACAGGTGAACCAAACAACACATCAGACTGCAAAGGAGCATCCAAAATCCTTGTCTTAACATGGTCAGATAAATTCTGATCCTTCAGCCAGGCGTGCCTGCGAAGAACTGAACCAGTGGCAGCCACCGTAGACGAGGCCTGCACAGCATCAAAACCACATTGTAATGAATGCTTACCCACCTGTTCAGAGACATGCACCAAATCTTGTAATTCTTTACACTCAATGCCTTCCGCCAGAGCATCCACCTTAGACTTCAATTGAGAAAGAAGAAAGTTTTGATATTTCAGCATATGAAACTGGCAATTCAAAGCCCTCATAGCTAAGGTAGAAGATGTATAGACCTTCTTTCCCCATCTATCCAAAGCTCTGGCCTCTTTATCTAGAGGAACCGGATTTTTTACAACAGAGGCCTTGACACCCTTAGGTCCCTGACTAATAGTTTCTGGGTCCGCCCTAGGACTCTTATAAAGATATTTATGAGCCTCAGGCACCCTGTAATACCTATCCGGTTTAACAGGCGCAGGAGGCAGAGTATCAGGATTAAGTGAAGCCTCTGAAAACACATCTTCCACAACATCCAGAACAGGGGGTATAGTCAAGGGCCTGTGTTGGGGTAAAAGCAAAAATTCCCTAAGCCTTTTCCGAGAATCAGAGAAGTCCTGACCTTCCCACTTAAAATGTTCCCTCATAGAATGAAGTGTCTCTGAAAAAGAAAAATCCTCTGGAGGAGAAGCAGAAGGAGTGGAATCATCTGCATCAGAATCAGAATAAGGAGAGTACTCCTGCAAGTCTTCAGCCGAAGACTCTGAAACATCCGAAGCCTGCTCAAAACCTCCCAATTCTGGCTCCACCCTTGGCCTCTTATCAGGAGGGGGCAAAGAACCTCTAATTAGAGTAATCAAATCTTCTGCCATTTTAAGCATGTGCTTCTTAGGCACAGACCCTGCTGAACTAGGAGTGACACCAACAGAAGCTAAACCTGGCCTGCCTCTGGGAGAAGCCTTGGAAACAGAAGGAGAGGGCCTAACCACCCTAGGAAGGGAGGGGAGTACAGTAACCTGAGAAGCCCCTTCAGCCTGACCTGCCTCTTGAGAGGCCACATCCTGCAAAATCAAAGTCTCCCCCTGAGACTCCAAAGAAGTCTCCGTCGGAACTACCGGTTCCACTGAAGCCTCTAAAGAACCGGCATCCGGAACGGACGACTCATCTTGCCTGGGTTTAACTGTTTTGTCTTTGCGCTTCTTCGAAGAAGCGGGCGCCGGAGAGTCCGACGGCATATTATAATTGCGCCGCTTACCGAAGACCAGCCTAGCACAATCTAACCTTCGCTTAATAGTGCGCTTATTGAACCTAGCACAAAAGTGACACCCAACAACGTCGTGCTCAGGCCCCAAACAAGGAATGCACAAAGAATGATAATCCCTATGCGGTATCTGTTTCCCACAAGAAATACAGTTATTCACTTTTTCTGACATCCGGTAATACACTGAGGCAAGAAAAAACCAAAATATTCCCCAACGGGGTACTTAGCCAACTTGGATTCGGTCTGAAACTCCGAACTCAAAAAATTTCAGAACGCCGAACGGCACTTGCAACGCTGCTTCTGCATCGGACCATGCGGCAAAAAAGACTGAGGATATGACGTCGGTCATGCGCTTTTGTACCCTGACATTCTGATGTCAGTCTAAAGCGCCTTGACCGACGTCAGCCTAATACTTTGGTATTCGGGCCGACCGAGGACAGCGGACTACCCCATATGTAAGGACTGCAGCAATGTGAGATGAAGAACATCTGCATATCCCTTTCACAATTTTTTTTTTTTTGTTGAAAAAAGGAAATGAGACAGAATACAGTGATAATGTGTCTGTTGTTGATCCAACAGAAGAGGATGACAAGGATTGTGTGTTTTATCAGAGTACCTAACACATCCGAATAAGGGATACGATCAGACTTATACGAATCAGGATTTTCCAACTATTCAGAGACTGAAATGACTAGCCAATCAACAGGTGCAAGCCAGGGATACATGGCCTAACTTTCAGCATTAAGAGACTAGTAAAATTCCTGTTCCTGTTCACGGGGGTATCTAACAAGCAGCACAAGGAAAACAGAGAGTAATTTATTACAGAATGGCATTCAGGTTGGTTTTTATGGCATTCTGTTAGCAAGGAATGGTTTTAACATTTTTTATTATAATCATCTGGTCATTAATTTTGACCAAGTTACTATTTTTGGAGAAAAGTATGAAACTTATACTGGTTCGATAAGCTGATGTCGCCAACATCATTTTAGAATTTAAGTTATACATTAGAAAATTAAATCCTGTCCTATTTTTTGATAAGAAGATAGGAAAAGACTGTTTTTAATCCCCAACTCACCCTATGTTAGTGGCTTTTGAAAAAGGAGCTCTAGATTTTATATATATATATATATATATATATATATATATATATATACATATATACATATATATATATATATATATATATATATATACACATACATACATACACACACACACACACACACACACACACACACACACACACACACACACACACACACACACACACACAAGTTATACAATAGCAAACCGAAGCATACAAAATACAATTTAAATAAAAAATAAATTACATTATTGAATTCCCTGATCGGGAATAAATCTATCCCAATTATGAAACCTGATAAGGGAAGGGGAAGTAGTTATTTGTGACACCACTGATTATATTAGTAGTATGTCCGATACCTTTTATAATTCAAAACAGCATGATACTATTTCAAGGCATAAATTCAATTTATGTTGTTATAGGAATAAAGATATTTTTCTTGAGGAACTTTATATGGCAGAAAAAATTACTCTGGAGGTATATGATTTTCTAAGAGTTAATAAACCATACATCCCAACTATATTTCGGATTCCCAAAGTGCATAAGGATGTTAGTTCTAAAACACATCCAATTGGTATTTACATAGATAAGGTATTAAGACCCATCTATGGTCAAGAAATACATTTGTTAAAGGATTTGTTGGATTTTTTGAGAAGAATGACCCTAAACATTTGTGAAAAAACAGTCCGTTTCTTAACTATAGATGTTGTGGATCTTTTCAACTCTATTCCCACTGAAGTGGGTTTATCATTATCTTTAGATACACTTATTGAATGTGAATTTTTATCAGCAGATAGTATCAGAATTTTATTAGACTTCCTAGATTTAGTGGTTAATAATTTCAATTTACTTTGAGGGCAAGGTTTTTATACAAACCAAGCGAGTAGCAATGGGGGCCGCCTGCACCCCCAATTATGGTAATACAGTTTTATTGGCCTTGGAAAAGAAAATCTTTTCCTCTGACTATTTTAATTTATTAAGTTATATTTAAGATATTTAGAGGATATCTTTATTTTATGGACAGGACCATATGACATGGTTAAAAATTTTATTGGAGTCCTTCACAATTCCATTAGTTTTTTTACATTTACTTACACTTTTAAAATGTCAATTAATTACTTAGATGCATGGGTTGAAAACACAGGGGTTGGTTTTAAAACCAGGATTTATAGGAAACCAACTTACAGCAATTCTTATTTACATTACACTAGTGTACACCCTTTTATTTATAAGAAAAACCTTGTCAGAGGAGAATGTATAAGAGCTGTCTGAATGTCTTATTGTTATGATGGAAGTGAAATGAATGTATTAAAGGAAACATTTTTGGAGAGAGGATACTCAGAACCCATGCTACAAAAAATCATTGCAGAAATTACCAATTTATGGGGCACCAAATTCACATATTTATTGGAGGAAGAATTAGGTTTAGGCATTACGGAAATACTCCCAATATCAAGGCATGCTGCTGGTTTAGATAGGGCTTGTGTTGTCACATACAACGAGCTTTCTGGGAACATTAAAAAACATTTAAAAAAAATTATATTATTAAGGGGTTTTGATGATGTGGTTAAGATAGTAGACTCTGAACCCCCAATTAATTTCAAAATTTAAAAAACCTTTGGAGGGTACCAGTGGCAAGAGGGGAAAAAATATAAGCAGGTATGGAGCTTGCAGGCAATGTCCATGGATAATGGAAAAGGAAACTGATTTTAAGGAATGGGCTCAATTTGATTATTTATTTTGTTAAACGGACTTGTGGAACCAATGGTACTGTTTATTTAGCAAAATATTCAATACATGACAGATTCTATATAGGTAAAACCTAGATGGCATTAAGAAAAAGAATTTACAACACAGATTTAAGTTATTAGTAAGAAGAATCCTAATAATACCCTCACTAGATACATGGAAAACTATAATAATTGTAATAGATTTCTGTTTGGCATTTTGAAAATAGTAGAACAGGATCCCAGGGGAGGTTATTGGGAGAATCTACTGGAATACAGGGAGTTGTTGTAGCAACTTAAGTTGAACGCAGCAACCCCAACTGGTTTAAATGACAAGATCTCTTTGCAAACTGCACTCAAGTTTAAGGCTATGAAAATATGACGAAAAATATAAAATCTATTAAAATAATACACACTTTTACATTAGGTAATATAGTAGGATTATATTGTTTGTATTTTTTATGTTGTCATATTTCCATACTGCTGGTAATTGGGTCACTGTTTAAGTGTAACTGCTTTAATTAATTAATTGACATTTAATGGAGAGAATTTCTTACAATAAAAAGCAGTGGAAGTTTATACTGTGTATTCTGCTGAAGTCCCCAAAGTAGTATGAAAGCGCTTAATCAATGGTGTATCTTTTTATTTCTTACATTAAAGTTTATACATATTTGTATTAATTTGTCATTTTCCTCAATCCATTGCTGCTGGGTTTCATACAGAGTGTATTGACTGCTACAATTTTTGAGACTGCCCTTCTTACATTGGATTCATTTGGTCTGGGTCAGAGAAAGACCTTCTTGAAGAATGCTAGTGTCTGTAAGGGAGTTGATAACCCACAGCTTGCAAACTGGGTCAGACATAAACCTTCAGCATTTACTTCCCTTTCAGAGAAATAGATGCCAAAATGGAGAATGACCAACAGTTAGTAGTACATAGATAACTCATAACTACTGTGTGAACTGTGCTGTTACTTAAAAACTATTGCTGGACTTTCAAGTTTCACCTAAACATTTTAAGTTGTATACTGTTGGGGGAGAAATCAAAGTCTATCTTGTCTCAATCAAATATATCCAGTCATCTCTGTGTCTCTTTTACTAGCATACTAGCACAGCCACAGACCAATTTATATTATGTCACGGGGGGTATTATTTTCAAGAGATAGGAACAGTTGTAAGGCTGCTGAAGCTAGACAGTGTCTTAGAAATTTGGGGAAGGAATGAAATACATAGCTTGTTAAGGACTGAAGTATGCAGACTTGGTTAAGAACCGCAGAACAGGAATGAAACGGGTACAGGTGTATGCAGACTTGGTTGGCCCACTGGTCCTCAGCTGTAATAATATATGTTTCACTGTGTACCCCACACCAAAACATATATATTAGCTCATGAGCACCCCACTCCAAAACATATATATTAGCTCATGTGCCCCGACACAGGTTTTAGGAAATTCAATTTGCACTAAAAGACAGACGGTAACAGCTGAAACAAGAGTAGTAAATAACTAATCAAGACAACAGACTAGTTTATCCAAATGTGTTTGCTAAGTACACAAAACAGCCGAAGCAACACAGAAAGGTTGCTAATACTATAGGTACTCCCATTCTAGAAAACAGGTGGAACTGCTGCTAAATGGATATGGATATCCTTACAATCATGCTGTATTACAGACTGAACATTCTCTTAACTATAAAATGCAACATATCATCCAATTACTATGCACATAATTTATTCAAATCATCAAAGTAAGAGATTAGTGTTTGGTTTGCGGAGGAGGCCCAGTGGCCTACAAGCTTCTCAACCACAAATACCACTACTATTTACCAAAATTCAATTTGGAATGGAGTATTTTGGAAACCCTGTGAGGTATTAAAACACATAAGCATGGGGATTTGTTCAAGTAATTATCTGTGGAACTCTGTAAGCAACATTTACATTCATTGGTGGTCTCAGTTTATGGAACACTGATGAAATATTGAATGGACTGCAGTAAATCCATCACACTAACTGATATGACTTTGCATCAACCAACAACTTCAAAGTGACTGCTGCAACCTTAGCGTACCTTCACACCTTAACTGTGCCATATCTGTACACAACCTCACCACACTCAGCAGCATCTGCTATGCAGCACACCAGTCAACACTGTACTAATCTAACATGCCAGACACTAACAGCCCTGCTATCACTTAATGTCCGAGAACATATAACACAGCATGTGGTTGACACTTCATCAAAACAACACAAGAAGGCCTAATCGGTGACCAGTAAACCCCTCCTCAATCTCAAAAGCAGAAATATTAAGTATAAGTAAGCTCCATGGTGTAGAAGGAGATGGAACCCAGACTGCAATCAGGTTTTAGTCAGCTTGGGTACTGAAAAAACAACAATGGGAGCAAGTGGCCTTTACAAGCTCACCCAGTTGGGGGGGGTGTACAGCTGACAACTAGTGAAGGCTAGGCAAGCAGCAAACAGCTGCGGTATTTTCTGCCTGCCAAAACAGCAAACAGAAATGTGTCCGGATTTGGGAACACTGTGGAAGGAGTGAATTAGGAGTTTAAAATTAACCTCTAAACTCCTGCAGGATGTATGTCGCAATTTCAGACCCTCTTCCAGAGTCCTCAGTTGCCACAGTAAGGGGGGGGGGGTAAATAAGCAAACAGAGAATAAGGACTCCATTATTACAGAAGGATGGATGGGGGAATAAGAGACCAGTAATCCAAGCTTGCTATCATAGGCAGTCACTGGGAAATTTATAGCAGGTATGGTTCCAGGGTCGATAAAACAAATGGATGGTAAACATAGAAGAAAGCAACAACATGTTAAAAATAATCATGGAAGAAAGTAGCACAGTGTGCTATTAAGTAAATAGCAAAAAAAACAGCAC
This sequence comes from Protopterus annectens, assembly GCF_019279795.1. NCBI lineage: Eukaryota > Metazoa > Chordata > Ceratodontiformes > Protopteridae > Protopterus > Protopterus annectens. Next base: position 973,128,284 of record NC_056728.1, read on the forward strand.
AATGGACTAGTAAGTGTATTTGTATCAGTACCTACCCATTGTTAAGTCTTGGGAGTAGTAACAATGTATCCAAGTAAGAGAGAAAAATAAACTGACTATACAGAAGCAGTACATGCATAGTAGAAAAGCTAAACAAGCCCTTGACACCCACTGGATCACCAACTGGCTCACAGACAGGATGCAGGGAATCAAAAACAGGAGAAGTTACCAGTATGATGAAGGGAGATACTGCCAGCACAGCTATCTAGAATTTTGTAAATAATTATATCTCATTTGTGAGTATCAACACAATTTATATTACAAATGTATTAGAACTGAATGTCATGTGTATATCAAACTAGGTCTGTACAGACACTTGTATTGAGAATATATTTTAGAGCGTTTGTGCTTGAAATGTATCCACAGTGTGCCCTGCTGGAAGAGAACAGAAATGTACATGCACTATTATAACTGTTTAAATGTATACATTTTAACAGTGGAAACTGAAATACAGGAGGTTAACTTCAGTCCAATAAAACTTCAGAAAAATAGCTGAAATTAAACTACTTTATAGACTATGCAATAAAAGACTGTATCTTTCAGTTTCAGTGCAGCAGGAGACAATGGCTAGACTAGGAAGCTTTCTGTATTGTCTTTGGACTGAACATATTACTACAATTGTCTTATGCCTTCCAGCATCTGCCAAAGATCTCAGGTCTATGTATTTTCACAGCTAGATTCTAAATACTGCTGGCTTCCAACAGTGGGGGTTTCACCTGGGATAGATTCAGATGACAAGAAATGATGACATTCTGCAAGATATCCCAGCAGTAATATCTGAGATATTAATTTAAGAAGTCTCTTAGAGAGATTCACAACATTCTGTATTGTCTTTGACCTGACAACAACTAGAAAATCCATTCATCACATCTGCCTTGCTCTGTAAGTAAGATTCTAGGGAACAGTATAACTCTCTCAGATTCAGTCAGGAATATAGTGAAGCTTAGTTTAGATATTTATATTTATTTGAGACTGTCCTGCAATGTTGCTTGAAATATTTCCTGTGATTTTGAACTCTGTCATCATTGTAAATGTATATTTTGTTATTGTCTTGTTCTTTTTATTATTAAATATATTTAAACCTTTCTTTGTGGCTGATCTGTGTAGATATATTTAAGTTCTGAGAGTACTTACATATTTATTTGGTGACATTGTGTAGGCCACTCTTAACAGCCTTGCTCTTGGTCAAACTACCATTTGTGTTAATTGTAACATTACACAGTAAGATTGGACACCCTTTGTTAAGGGTCTTAAAGTAGCTAAGGAGTTGGCTGGTGGCAGTGAAAACTACCTGACAGTCTGGGGAAAAGGGGACATAGCTAGTAAACCTGTGCCGGCCTTTCCCAGGTGTGTGCATATGTGTGTGTGTATATGAATCAAACCTCAAAGAGTGTGTGTTAGCTACCTGGGCAGGGACATGAAGCACTGGTTGGACAGAGAGACTGCAGGAGTTCTTGACTTGGCCACTCAACTGAAAACTCTATAGCTGTGCCAGTGGGAGTCTTATTGAGGGTCTGGAGAAGAGAGGGAGAAACCAGTCCCAGACAGACTGCGGTCTTTGTGCGCTCTTTAGGGAACTGCACTTGATGCAGAGAGCTGCATCTGGAAATACTGTGTGTACCTGTTATCCCCTCAGTGTATGTCCCCCACTGGTGCCTGTGGTGAGGATTAAGGCTGTCACAACCACCACGGAGACCAGTGGAGCCCCAATCATTCTGTGCTGGGACTTCTCCTGTTTGCCTTCAAGTAAAAGGCAATACAAAAGTGCTCTGGCTGACTAAGCTAGGAGCAGTCATTGAATCTCCATATGACTTGGCTGCCCTGCAGCCATGGTTTGTCCCAAATAACTGGTGTCAAAATCATGGACTCAAACTAAAAAAGCATTACTGTATCCTTTGTGAAGGATTCTATTCCAGGAGCTATCACATTAACAATATGCCCCTAAGGACTGACCCAGCTGTTCAGGATTTCAGAACTTATGTGGACAGTGACCTAATGTTTGAAAAACATGTGTCTACTGTTTAAAAGTATGTCCTCCTATATTACACAGCTTATAAACAAAGGGACTGTGTCCAGACCTAGGGATGTCTGTTCCCCTTTACTTAGCCCTCATTGGGTCACTCACTTAATAAAATGCCCCTTGGGTAAGTCCAGAAAGAACAAACAACTGGAAAGCCCACAAAGTTACCTTACTCAAAGAACACAAGGGCTAAGCAGCATATCTTACATGGACAGACTCAAAGCCTTGTCAGTATACTCAGTATCCTACAGACTGCTAAGAAGTGACTTGTGTCTGGCATACAAGACATACTCCAACCCATTACTGATGGATTTATTGTACATCAGCAAGTCAAACATCATCAAAAATTCTCTGTCCAGGCAACTAAACCTCTGCTACAACATCAACAGAATGGTTTGGCGGGACAGGTACATCTCTCAGGAAATACCGTTGGTCTGAAACAGACTCCCCATCCACATAAAACAAAGTTCATCCTTGTCCATAATCAAGCTGAACTTGGATTTACTGTCCACATCCCCATACTACTAATGGGCAAAAGCAGCTCCTAAATGTTACATCTCATGCATGGGTTCCTTCTCATATATGGTATGATCCCAGTTATTCTCTTTAGGGGTAATATATAGTTAATGACCACAGGATGGGTAAGGCCAATCTCTAACCAAATGTAATTGGTTAATTTGAGGATAAAAAGGGAAAGTGGCCTGTAAGTGCAGCTAGCTTAGTACTTAACTATAAACTTATACAGGTTAGGTTTATCCAGTGTCTCTGAAGCATTTACGTTTGTTTTCATTAACCAGATGAGCTAGTTGCGACTTCTTGAAAATAACTGTATTACCTGTCTAATAGATTAAGGGATAAGAGTTCTAGGAGGCAGAGGCAATTTTGGAAAATAACTGGCCAGAGAGAAAAGGGCTGTATACAACTGTAGATCAGAGTCATACGGATAGCAAATAAAATTGTGTAAGCCAGGACAATATCCATGATGTAGAACAGAGTACTAAGAGAAGCTCTAGCATTAACTGGTAACCAGACAGACTTCATTAAGGTAGGGCTTTAGTGTTCCTTTAAGAGTGATGTATCAACCTGAGAATTTTTGTGTTCAGTGTATTGTAGAAGTAAAGTATTTTGTCTACAACTGGATGCGGTAATTGGAAGGGTGTATTCTAATAGCAATATTAAGTCTAACTTCTGGGGTACATAGTTTTGACTATTAATTTGGAAATTGGTGTGGTTATGGAAGGTAAGTGGAGGATGAAAGAGAAGACCTTGCCATATTTGCTGTGTAACAAATGGAAGATGGGTACCTGTGGAGTTAGTAATATAAATCTGAATTTTGCTCTACACCAAGTTTGTCTTTTCTAATACCATGTATCATGCCTTGGAAAGTGAATCTCAGGTAATAAAAAAAAAAAAAAAATTACTTCAAAAAATTTGCCACATCCTAACTGCTCATGACACAGCACCTGCTGAGAATACCACACTTATTCCACAACTAATTTAGTCTTTGTACAGTAATTGCATCCAGGGCAAAAACAGTTTAGCACTACTAAAGTTCAATCCACTAGGTCACTCAACTCCTGAAAGTCACTCAGCTACCAGTTCAACACATGGCTGACACTGTCACTAGCCTTTGTACTTCTAAGATGTAATGCCACACTAACAGCTGCCCAAAACAGCCTTCTCTGTTATACCTTCACTCATTTGTACTTCCTGAAAAATCTACAGATGTGTCATCACATTTCTATCTGGAATACACTGCATCAACACTAATGTTGCCATCAGATTTGTGAACGCTGAGTCAAGTGCACACAGCTAACACTTCTTCCATTTTCTGCCCATCCTTATGCTATGCCACCTTGCACATACGCAGCTTGAGCTACTTAAGCCAATGTGGACTAGAACCTCTGTCATCTTAAGAACAATCCCCGCTCAGCCTATTCATATTTCTCATGTTTTACCTTAATCAGTCTCCAGTCTACTCCTCAAACTTCTCTTCCTATTCTACTTACACAGAATACCAGTCACTAAAAAGTTTGTTCATTCATGGAAAAATTAAGTACAAAAAGAGTACAGCTAATGAATACTTTTTTATACTGATAGCAGATTATTCTCAGAATGTAAAAACACAATTACTGAAGTTATGTCCACTTTACAATATTGCAGTCCTACACAAGCAGCGCTGCACATACACGCATAACTACTACAGCACCGAAATGCACAAGGGACCAAAGTGGAAATGATATACGTCATTATCTGCACAACTGGTCCCCACAATAGGGGCAGCATTATTTTCATGAATTATTCAGGATGTATTTGCATCAGTCTAGGACAAAAAATTCTCACATTCTTTCACTACCTCCCTGAATGCACAGTCCATGAATATTAACTACATATTCAAAAAGTGGTTTTGGGTTTCCCCATACAGAAATATCTTCTTCTGCAAGAGGACTAGCACACATGCACAAATTTAAAATAAATGACACTTGGGATACTGCAGTATTCCCTTACTAATGAAAAAATGAAATATTCATTGACTGATATCCTGCACTGAGCCTGGTTCAACTACAATAGTACCACATAATAAAGCTTCAAGTACACAGCCGACACAGGCATGCATATGCCTCCTCTAAAACAGGTGCGAAACTCAGGGAGGATGGCCTCACCATCTCAAAAAACAATGGCTTGGAAAGAACGTGCACACCTGCTTCACAGATCAATCAGGAATGCAGAAGATAACAGAATCCTTGTACAATACACAACCCTTCTCTGAATTATAAAGGTGCCATCTTAACTTACACCAGCTGGAAGAACCTTGTTCTTAATGTCAGGTGCCAAATCGATGCCCACAAAAACTAAGGAGATATTCAAATTAATCCCCTTAATTCAGAAAAGCAAGTCCGACACTACATCTAACTTGCTTAACCTGTTTAATTCCTAGAACAAATTGAAAAAGAGCTCAAGAACAAAGGGCAGTTTAGCTCCCAAGGTAAGTGTTAGACTTCATCCTTTTGTCCTGGGTTTGATCCTTTTACTTCCAGTTACAAACTATATGACTGAGCAAACCACTTAAGTAGCCACTGGAAAGGGACAGTTGTGTTCAACAGGTTCACCCAGATAAATTATCACAGTAGTACAATGATATCTTACAGTGCAGATACTGAAAACTATGCTTCCAACATTAATCATACAGTGACACCAAAGCAAAAAATGAAAACTTAATCTATGAAAATACTATTTATAGACTTAAAAGCTCTGCACAAAATTAAACAGGATCTTACAGGCTGGCAGAATGTAGACATCAAATCACAAGAATTTAAACTTGTCTTAGTATTCTACTGGAGGACAAGAGACTTTATAGCAAATGGACTAGAAGATTGAATCTAAAGGTTTGTAAAACTCACCTAGATGTGTCTCTTGGGCCCTCTACTGGGTTTCCTCCCATTTAAATGGTACATTCATTCCAACCAATACAATAAATACTTCTGAAGATACTGATATCAAATTATAGAGAACCGTTAATTAAACATAATGATGCAGTACAAAGTAATCAGAGAGAGGAGGGGCCTACTGAGAAAGGTATATATATATATATATACACACACACACACACACACACACACACACACACACACACACACACACACACACACACACACTCTGCGGACAATCATCTCTCAATAATCCAATGACTTAGGGACACATGCTACACTTATAAGGACAAACTATGCCCTAAATGCAGCATTTTGCAGCATTTTTTTCTCACAGATTTTTTTCCTTGAGAATTTGCCACCCTAGCTCTTACAGGACCTCATCTTTCAAATGTTCAAGTTGTCTGTCCAGGAAAAGTTGGGGTGTGTGTCCTTTTGTTCTTCTCTTCCTGCTGGGATCATATACTTACTTAATATCTCTTGACAGTCGCAGCTCTTCTACATCCATAGCTGCCTATCCACCCATCCCTCTGGGGTCAGGGCATAAACCTTTCCTTAACTGCAATCACAAAGAAAAGAAAATGACAAAGGCAGAAGAAGGAGGGACAGTAGTGTACAACATTAATAAAATGAGGGGGGAATACCTGCGAGTGACTTTTTTTTTGTAACCCTAACTTAATCAACAGTTTGCAGCTGAAGAAGTGGCATATTTAAGTGTATGTAGAACATCAAAAGCGTAGGCAACACAAGAAGATAAGCCGTGGTAAAGCCAAAGCCACTAAAGTACAACAAAAGTGAAAAACAAAAAGCAACTCAGCAACACTAAAACACTTTACTAAATAAACTGCAAAGCTTTGGGATATACAATACTTCTTCAGTGCAGCATAAAATGGATAAAAAACAATTAAATATACTTTACTAAAATCACAAGACAGCCCAACCAACCAAAAACTAACATTGATTATTCAAATAATTACAATAACAAAAATAATTACAATAACAATTAGTTAAAAATAACATTTCAATATACATATGTAAAATAATCACATATATACATGAGCTGTGTCTTGTGATTTTAGTAAACTATATTTGAGTGTTTTCATCCATTTTATACTGCACTGAAGAAGAAGTAACTGCTTTTTTTGGCAACCACCATTATTAGACACAGCAAGGCCTTACCACACCTAGGCAATTCCGATTCTGTATCGTAGCTCAGAAAAAACATCCCCCTCAACAGACCAATCTGCCCACCCAGCATCTCCGACAGTGCATCCCGCAGGGAATCCAGCCCACCAGATCACCGCACTCCCAGAAAATAAGTTCCCAATTACCTCCTTCTTCCCCGTCACACCTTCAACATTTACTGTCTGCCTAAGGAAAAATTCTCTGGAGTCTACTTAAGGCATAGAAATATCAATGCAAAAATTTCCAGGCAAAAAATCCTAAATCTTCAGGATTTTGTTGCATACTTGGGAAACATACATATATCCTCCCATTGTTTCTTTGTGAATTGCTTCTCCAGTCTCTTTTCCCAATCCTAACCTCCTCTGATTGATTCTGATAGTTATCATGCAATATTTTATATGCTCTGTTAATTATTCCTTTTTTAATGGCAGTTTCTGTTCTAGATTCTAACAAAAGCTCTTACCAGTGCTGGTCCTTCGTTTAGGACCCCTTATTTCTTTCTCCTTGCCTATAATCTGATATCAATCCCCGATAGGGAAGACAATCTCTAACCTGCAGTCCAAATAAATTCATGGCATCTTCCCATTCTATCATCTTTCCGTCCAGAGTTATTTGCTCCCAATAACTTGGTTCCCTTGCCAGTTTTCTCCAATAAATTACAGCTCCCTCTTGCCTATTGTCTCTATCCCTAATTACAGTCATCCCTATCAACAGAATCTTTCTCCAATCCCATGTTGGTTTAATTCTTAGAATACTTTCTGCTATTTTATGGATATAATATTCTATATGATTAATGTTATTCTCCTTAAAGGCCTGCATCCAAAATACCAGTCTCTCCTTGCTTCTTGAGCTTCTCCTCTATCTCACCATCATCCCTTTCCACTATGAATTATAGTTTTCTGCTTGTGGTATGTATTGGAGTCTTAACTTTGTAGCTCTGAAATACTCCTTCAAATGGGGTAAACCCAACCCGCCCTGTTCTACTGGAAGTATCAGCTTATCCCACCTGACTCTTGCAGTCTTCCCCTCCCAGATAAAGTCATTCAGCTCTTTATTATCTGCTATCCACAACTTCTTCTCTGGTTGATAAAATATACCTGACCTGTGTATAAGACTAAAGGAACTAAAACATTTTAACTGCTTGTACAGTGGATATAAGAAGTGTACACACCCATGTTAAAATGCCAGGTTTTTATGATATAAAAAATGAGACCACAATAAATAATTTCAACAATTTTCCCACTTTTAATGTGACATACAACCTCTGCACAATTCAACTGAAACCAAGTAGTAAAGAAATGACCTGATGAAGTCTATCTATTAGACGAAAGCGCTCATCTGTTGTGGTTGGAAGTAAAAAGAATCGATTTTATTACCAGTGTGGTGGTTTGGACTTTATTTCTTTACTACTTGGTTTGGTATTAGTTCTATTTTCTGACAATTCAATTGAAAACAAACAAATCTGAGTACTTTTCCATTATCGGGGCAACAGCTGAAATGTGGTTAGACAACTGGGAATGTAGTGTCTTTTCATGTGTTTCTCTGATGAATTGACTAGGTAATTGTAAAATATAACAGGTATTTATCTTTTGGATACATACTATACATGCAAGTTTAATTAATTAATTAATATTATTATTTTAATTAAAACGTGATGGGATTAACATCAGAAATGCATGGCAACACACTGTATTTAGAGATCAACCATATTGATGATGTTTGCCTGTTAAAAGAATAGTTAAAAAAAAAAAAAAAGATCTTGATGATGTGAAGCCTTTACTCCATACACACAAAATAGAAAATGTAGAAATACACCTGGGGTGCACATGCAGTCATTGAGCCATAAATACAGGTGAAAGGATGCGATCATCATCCTAGAAACAACTGTTTGGTAGTACGCAGTTTCTTTTTTTAAAGCGTCATCTACTACTTTGAGAAGGATTCTTTGACAAAGGGAACAACCGTTGTATATATAAATTCATGTATGTTTTATTTCACAAAGCTAGTAAACATGTCATGTGAAGCATAAGCCCAATCCCAAGTGTTGTGTTTTGCAAGTACTTCGGAACAAAAAGAAAAAAAAAAAAGAAAAAAAACACGTACATAGCCATCCTAAGGTGACATGAACAACTTTGCAGTAGCCCCTTACAGGACAGAAATCAGTTTGAAAACAGAAAGCGTTGACGATGTGACAGTGTTAAGTAGGCATTCACTCAACGACATTGTGATTTCTATTGTCAGACGTGTTTGCAACCAATAGCTAATAATGAACTCATTCTGTCTGAAGAGATCTGTTTATGTATTTCTCTCTGTGTAAGTTATCAGAACAGTTTCTGCGCGACCGTTCAGCTGCAATCTACTTCTTTCACATATTTGTTAATCAGATATCAAAAAAGTGAATAAAGTTAATACAGTTAATTTCTTTCTTTTACAATTCATTCTTAAAACACATTACAAGAATATCTGGTCAATAGATATGTCAAAGAAGCGGATTACAGTTGAAGGATCATGTTGACACTGTTGCCCTGATAACAGAAAAGTACCCAAATCTGTTAGGGTAAAAAATATAAGAAAATAAAAAATGTACGATAAGCTGGTTGCATAAGTGTGCACACCCTTAAACTAATACTTTGTTGAAGCACCTTTTGATTTAATTACAACATTCAGTACTCTTGGGTACACATCTGCCATCAATTAAAGAGACTCTGATAAATCCCAAATAAAGTTCAGTTGTCCTAGTAGGATTTTCCTGACATTTACTCAGTTGCATGCTACAGCAAAAGCCATGGTTCACAGAGAGCTTACAAAGCATCAAAGCATCAAATGGATCTCATTGTTGAAAGGCATCAGTCAGGAGAAGGATAAAAAAAAATCTCCACAGCACTGAATATACCATGGATAGTCATCAAAAAGTGCAGAAAATATAGGAAAATAGTGTTGTTGCAAAGAACTGGACGTCCCTCCAAAATTGAAGAAAAGACATAACGAAAACTGGTCAGGGAGGCTGCCAAGAGACCTACAGCAACACTAAAGGAGCTGCACGAATTTCTGACAAGTACTGGTTGTGTACTTCATGTGACAACAATCTCCCACATTCTCCATATGTCTGGGCTACAGGGTAAGGCTGCAAGATGGAAGCCTTTTCTTACACAGAAAACTGTCCAGGTCCGGCTATAATTTGCAAACCAATACATCAAGTCACCCAAAAGCATGTGGGAAAATGTGTTATGGTCTGATGAGACCAAGGTTGAACTTTTTGGCCACAATTCCAAAAGGTACATTTGGCGCAAAAACAACACTTCGCACCATCAAAAGAACACCATTCCCCACAGTGAAGCATGGTGGTTGCAATATCATGCTTTGGGGTTGCTTTTCTTCAGCTGGAACTGGGGCTTTACTCAAGGTGGAGGGAATTATGAACAGTTCCAAACACCAGTCACTTTTGGCCCAAAACCTTCAGGTGTATTCTAGAAAGATGAAGATAAAGAGGAATTTCAGCTTTCAACACAACAATGACCCCAAGCATACATCCAAATCAACAAAAGAATGGCTTCACCAGAAGAAAATTAAAGTTTTGGAATGGCCCAGACCTAAATTATTTTTTATTATTATTTTACATTTGTTGACCGGGATAGTCTAACTGGATTTATGTCCATTTTCAGTACAGTCCCGGGGAGATAAGCTCCAAGAGATTACTAGACTACTATCATACAGGTACTAGCTGTTATACAGTTAAATACTACAAATTTTAAACAGTTCAGAAATCTTCACAGTTTATGCAAAAAACGTGTTACAAGCATTAGATAAGATATTTAGACTTTATGTACAAGACTTCATTAGTAACTAATTGTTACACTAATACATACTTCAAATTTCAACAGTTCAGCAATGCTGACAGTTTAAATAATACTTGTTGCCTGCCTTAGGTAGGATACTTTAGAATTATATGCAGAAGAATTTAACTAGGTATTTTAAATTATCTCTATTAGGATAAGATATGTTTTTGCCAAGGATAGGCCTTGATCTAAAAAGACACAGATAGAGCAGGTAGGTCTTAAGAGAGGGTATTTGGGATATAGTATGAGATTAGTCTGGATTTGTACAGGGACATAACCAATGGGTTTTAAGACAGAGTTTCAGATTGTGTTTAAAAAGTGTAAATTAAGACAGTGATGTAAGTTCATGGGGGAGTTGGTTCCAATACTTTCCAACTGCATTTGGGAACAGAGCATCTCCTGCCATGCTATTAGATTTACATGTTGATAATAGTAGTTTATTAGATGAGCGTAAAGTTCATAGGTTCTTATATTGGGTAATGAGACTAGCAAGTATTGAGGTATTGGTAGTTTGGAAAGGGGTTTTGTGCGCAATGGTGAGTTGTTTAAAGTGAATCTGATTCAGAAACTCTAACCAGCCTAATTGTTTCAGGTTATGGCAGTGATGGGTCATACAGGAGGAAGCAGTAGCAAATCTGGCAAAGCTATTGTAAGCGTTGGCTAGCTTGTTAAGGTTATTTTTTGACAAGTTAGTATATATGGAAGAAGCATAGAGAAGTGTGGAGATAAGGTGGGAATAGGCAACAATGGTCCTGGCTAGTGGGGAGAGAAAGGGTTTTATCCTATAGAGGGAGCCTAGTTTCCTGTTGACAGTTTTTATGGTATTGTTGATATGCTTTCAAAGTTCAGGCTGTTATCAATGGTTACCCCTAGAAGTTTAGTTGTTGGATTGGGAGATATGAGTGTACCATTACTGGATAAGACTGAAAAGTTCATTGGGAGTGATTTACGAGTAGGAATGAAGAGGAGGAGTTTGTTTTTTTTCGGGGTTCAAGAGGAGACAGCGTTGTTGAAACCAATTTTCTGTTTTATTGGACATTGTCTGAGTTAGAGTCTGTAGTTGGGATTGAGATTTAGCTGAGCAGATTATTGTCTGCTCATAAATCCAAGAGAAAATCTGTGGGGTGACCTGAAGAGGGCTGTGCACAAGAGATGCCCTAGCAATCTGACATATTTGGATATCTTTTGCAAGGAAGAGTGGGCAAATATTTCCACGTCAAGATGTGCCATGCTGATAAGACTCCTACCCAAGAAGACTGAATGCTGTAATTAAATCCAAAGATGCTTCAACAAAGTATTAGTTTAAGGGTGTGTGTGCACACTTATGCAACCAGCTTATTGTATTTTTTTTATTTTTTATACCCCCCCCCCAACAGATTTGTTTGTTTTTAAATGGAATTGTACAGGTTATAGGTCACATTAAAGGTGGGAAAAGTTTTGAAATGATTTATTGTGGTCTAATTTTTTATATCACAAAAACCTGACATTTTAACAGGGGTGTGTACACCTTTTATATCCATTGTATCTTATCCATATCCACATACCAAAGCTTCCATTTTCTCAGTTTTTGTATTATCTTTTGTTTAGTCTCTTCCTACATATCCTTAGCTGCCCCACTACAGGGCATTTGCATACATTTCTGCATAATGATCACTGATGTCTGCGATTGCAGGTAGTATGAAGCTTTTTATACCATCGCTTAGTAGGCTGTAGTTAGCTTTTTCATAATTTTTGTTCCTGTAAGGGTGTCAGTTCCAGTACTTACTTCAAACAAGACTAAATACTTTAATATGTCTCCATAAATTTTTGACTCAGATTGTTGCTGGGTTCCTCTTAATCCCTAGTACAACAGTTGCTTTGCGGAGAAAAGATGGTGAATTAAAAATAATACATAATGACAATGTAGACAAAATGTATGTGAATTCATGTTACTTTACTCTCAAAAGTCAAAGTAAACTTTACTGTCATTCAGAAATCACACAAGTACAAAAACTCTATACTTCCGAGTATTTTAACATACAACACATATAACGACTAGCTACTACATCACAGAAAGGCAGGTAGCCAGACTAATATTGCGCATAATTAGAAACACATTTTAACACTTTTTGAAGTGGACACCTACTTGACTATTCTGTCAAATAATGTAGCAGAAATTTATATTTATTCACATTATTTTACTCTGTCAATGTCTGAAGTGAGACGGTCCCTGTTGTCCCTGACTTGAGTAAGCGCCTTCTAGACAGTGTGTTAAAACATACACATACACACACACACACACACACACACACACACACACACGAGGAAGGGGTGCTAAGGGGGCATAGTGCCAAAAACTAGGATACTTACTATCTCAGACACTCGAAGCACGGCCCTGCATATTCAAAATTTAATACCTAGTGTACTCACGCTATAAGGAAAGAATGAAACAGAAATATTAAAAGGAGAGCTGCGAAATCCAGTAAGCCTGGTCGCGACTTGCTGTCTTGGGAGCCACATACTGGACATTGCAGTACAGTCATGCTTTATTTAAGGGGTGCATGTGCTAGGCGATTAAACGTCGCACGTTCCTACCATGCAGGCGCTGTTACCAAGCACCCATACCTACCGCACTCTGTAGACATGGGCTGAAAAAATACAACGTTTCTTTCTCTCTCTCTCTCTCCCTCAAACTCCGCAAATGACTTGAGAGTGTGTGTGGGCTTCTCACTCGTACCGCTCATGCTCACCTGTCCCTGATTTTGTGCGCAGCGCTGCCTCTTTTAATCCCTTCTAAAACTTGTGATTTCTGGAAATAAGATGGTGAATCACACCTAATAAATAATGACAATAATTATGAGTTATATACTTTTTTTTCAGAAAATGTGCTTTCGCATTTTTATTTTGTCAATATCTAACGTTAACAGTATTAACATTGTGAAAATGTACTATTTTCTAGCTTTCTTGTCCTGACTCGTTAAGACCTACGTTCGCATTCATACCCTCACATTACTGCTACTACCAACAATTTTAATAGCCATTTGTTTTCAGACAGGATGCAGATATTTCTCTCAACTGTCCAGATTTTTGCCTCATACTTTTCGTCTGTTACTCATAAAACTTGTGGTTTTGGGGGCAAAAGTACTGATGATTGAAGCCTGTAAATAATTGAATACAACTGAATGTCAAACTTTAAGAAAATACGTGCCAACGCAAACCGTGTAATTTTAGCAACTTCCTGGCAATATTTAAAATATGTACCTATTTTTGGGCCTTTTGTGCCCTCTCCCCCCCCCCCCCATTATTTTAGAATTTGTCCAGATTTTTTGCACAAAGAAGTTGAGACGTATGAGTGACAAGCAACGTTTGCATTGAATCCAGGGGGGGGGGGGCAGTTCCGAATTCCAATATACAAGTTAAACTGCCAAGTCCTGGTTACAGTGTAATCATTCATTGCGTGCAGTTAGACCAAGTGTAAACTTACAATAATAAAAATGTACGTCCCAGAATAAAATAAGAGACAACACAGACTGCAATGACCAACACTGCACACACAAAAAAACATTCAAGCCAAGTGCTTGTAATTAACGTTTACACTAACTTCACATCCCAAATTATCTGTTTCAACCATAAAAGGACTTTTTTGACGGGTATGCCTACCTCAGGGCAAGCTGTTGATAGATATGTACTGTACGTAAGCTTTTATTAAAACACTTACACAATGGCTTCTTCTGTAAATCACAGTTTTCGACACATGCCGAGGAAAGACGAAAATGTGGTGTTCAGTGCACCTTACATACTAACTAAACCATCATGTCAATGTCCCTGACTTACGAGGTGGCCTGGTAAAATGGTACTGAGGGCGACATTAGTCTGGTTTTACCAGCCCACTCGTGCAGGCCTTTATATATACTGTAGTGTATCATGAGCTTGCTGAAAGTGTTGCATGATGTGGAAAGGGAAGAAAATCTTACAAGGTACTAACCTTCAGATCCCGGTAGAGCAAATACTACGCCTTGCAGAACAAAAACAGCGAAGATCCACATTTTCTGGCATTCATAAAACAAGTCCAATGGTTTCCCCTAAGCCACTAATTAGTATATTTTTCCGCAGCTAAGAATACTGCCGTCATTCCATTCCAGCCCCGGCGCCTTTTAGGTGGTTTACTGTTTCAAAAGCGGCAGCAACATTCACAAATGAAGTGTACAGAATACCACGTCAAAAATCTTGGGAAAGGAAGAGTTAAAGTTTGTATTCGCTAGGTTTACCGAGCCAGACTTGTTTGTCTTGTTATAAATTAATTTAAAGTCCCAAGAAATCTGGAACCCATACAGAGAAATTCACTTGACACTACTTGGTTAGAAATATACCGCGAGGAATTTATATTGATCCAAGCCACAGCTGGTGTTTGCAAATGTTCTCCCACCCCCGTCCCCCCTGGGCATGGATTTTTATGACTGGAGTTTGCCACTCGGAAACAGAGGTAGGGACGTCATTCGCCGCCTGTTTTTAAAGACTTATTAGAGTATTTGTCCAAAAACTAAGATCTGATTCTACCAAACGAAGACGTCTGTGCTAATAATACCATGATTACTCTGCTTTGCAGTTTCTTTTACATGCATTTCTAACAGTGTATCTGTTAATAGGGACACTTTTACGGCTATTTATTTACAGTGCCCCCCAGATTAACGAATCATAAAAAAAAACTACAAAACGCGCTGTATATTAATGAAATCGTAGAATACCAACTGAACTGTTGTTCGTTACTCAAATCCCTACAAAGATTAGAGTTAGGGAAAGTAGATCCCGATAGCTTGGGCAGAAATTCCTGATAGTCATGTGATAGCAACCTGATCCCATAAGCATTCTAAGCTTAGCTTTTCCTTTTGTTTAACATTCCAGCTGGAGGCACCACAACACTCCTCAGATTCTGTAGCTCCCTGCTTTATACCTGTGTACTTCATCTAATAGAAATCCAGTTTATTAGCACTTGGGTGCATACCTCTCTACAGGCCAGACTGTTGCCTTATATTTTGGTCTGTTCCTCATAAAATTCAGGATTTAAGTCACTGAATAATGACATTCATTTAAGTTTCAGACGGTATAGCCTTCAAAAAATGTATACCAAAGCAAAGCCTATTATTCTAGCAACTTTCGAAGTTTATAAAAGCAATATTTAAATTTTGTCCATATTTTGAGGCCTTTGTTCAGACTTCTTATGCTAAGAGGTTGAGAGGGATTGTTAAAATGTTATTTCCAACCTGTAATACCTTCAAAGGTTTTCCATAGCAACTAACACCATGGCTTGTTCCTGTTTTTATTGCTAATGGTTTCTGCAGAATCTCTTCAACTATGATTTTTTAAGTTTCTGTTCAAACAATCTTGTTAGACACTAATACAGCACCTACAACACTCCAGGCTCTGCTCTTGCACTTCACCTGGTTAATACCTACCAAATTAACTTATTAAGCTACTGTACCCCCAACAAAACCATACCTGACTCTTCCTAACTCATTACATATGGAACCCATCATGATGGGTACAATTTCAGTACAATACAATACAATACAATACAGTACAATTTCATTTCTCTCTCCTACTGTAAACAATCAATACTCCTCTGTTTTTCTCTCCTCTCTTCTCTGAAACTAGTTTATTTTTCTTTCTCGTTTTTACCTCCACTTTGTAACTACAAAACTAAATGTAAATGAATGCTTTTTCCATTTGTTTTATTTTTTCTTCTGGACATAGCATTTTTCTAATGTTCACTTGTACTCTATAGTAATCTAAGACACAATACCATCAACAATGTACAATAATGTAATAAAATATCTATGTATTGTGAACACATGTAACTTACAAATGCAAATGTGGAGCTTTTCTATCTGGGCCTCCACTGAAAAAGGGCATTTCTATCCCAGTCGGACCTTCCTGGTCAACAAAGACAAATAAATAAATAATAATTCTGAGGCAAGTACATACTAAAGGTGGGCAAGCCTGGGAGTTTTGAAGAAGAGCCAAGCAACTCTTAGAACTGACTAAGAGCCAAGCCAGAGCAGTAGTTTGGTTAAATAAGTCTGGAAGTCCAGAGGAGATGTAAGCAAAAAAAAAAAAAAGTTTTTGAGTTCATGTTGAATCAGGCCATCAATCTCCCTGTTTTCTATTTTTCTATCCAGGTAAAAAAAGGAGAGAAAATATTCTACATACTCTGGATGTGCATAAGCAACTTGTGTACTATTTTGACAGAATTAACTCTTTTAGGAAAACTAATCAGCTGTCTGTTTCTCATTCTGGGACTAACAAAGGGCATCTATGTCTAAACGGACTACTTCCGGGTGTTTGTCCTCTACTATTGTTTTTTTGTTATTCTTACTATGGAAAATGCATTCTAGGTAGTCCTAAAGCACATTCTACTAGAGGCTTACCTTACATGATGGCATACTGGAAAGGGGAGGACTGACTCTAGAAGCATTCTAGAGGCAGCAACTTGGTCCTCCATCTATACATTTACAAAGCCTTACAAACTGGATTTGTTTTCCAGGTCCAGAGAAAGCTTTGCTAGGATCATTCTCTAGGGGCTCCTAGTCCCTTATCCTTCCTCCTCCCAGGTTGGATAAGCTATGGTAGTCTACTAATAGGCTACTGCACTAGTGAGAATGATAAACATAAGTTGCACATACCCATAACAGTTGATGTTAGAATTCTTCACTGCTGCAGTAGCCGCACCCACCCACCAACCATTCCCCGTTCTTGTGAGATATAGTATTAGCTTTTGTTATTTAGAACTTGGTTTGTTCAGGATGAATTAAGCACTTTTTTGTTTAAAGGCAAGAAAGTCTTGGAAATTGTTTTAGTCACAATGGCTGTTTATACAGCTCCCTCCAAAATGGGTTTAGCTTATAAGCAGCCAGGGTGACAGTGTGGGAGGTGATGAAAGCTTATGGAACTTTTTTTGATAGTTTGATGTATCCTTTAGCAGGATGCAACTCATAGGCTACTGCAGCTGTGAAGAACTCAAACATCTACTGTTATGAGTAAATGCAACTTACATAATCATACTTCCTTTCTTTCTTTTTTACTTTGTACAGTTGTCTTTCATGATTTTGTATTATTTTATAACTCTCAACAAGTGTAATCATTAACTGTAAATTGTATTTTTGTACTGGAGCTTTTATCCCTAGGCCTCCACTGAAAAATGTTCTTTTTAGGCCCGGTCTGACTAACCTAGTAAACAAATGCCATGATGACCAATTAACTATTGGGAAAGTACCATACCACAACATTGCTAGCTATAGATCCCTCACCATGAACCAGGATAAGCTCACTACCTACCTCGATTTACTGGATGCCCTCACCATATAGCCAATCAGCATAGTTATGGGAGATTTCAACTATCCTTCCATAGACTGGGAGACATACACAAGCAAAAACACGCTCACACAGAGGTTGCTGGTCTTTAACACAAATGCCCTGGAACAGATAGTCTGCACCTCTCCTATGGGATCTAATGTTCTAGAATAGACCAGATCAAAACCAGGTCTTTCCATAAAAACAAGCCACTATGGTAGACTTCAAGTTTAAACAGATTATATAATAAGAGAAAGAAACTGTTGTTCAAAAGCAAGAGAGATATCACTCTGCAGAGGGAGAGTTTACTCCTAAGCCTAAACAAGAAAATCAGAAACCTTGTAAAGTCTTCTAAAGCAAATTACAAAATTAAAATCACATCCCTAGCCAAGGACAATTGTAAGGCATTATTTAACTATGTCCAAATTCTAAAAGGGAATGCCTAGCTATGTGTTGCAGATGGGATCACACATACTATACTGGAAGACATTGCCAACTTGTTATCTAACTGATACAGTGCAGACGTCACCCCCCCCCCATCCATACCTACCATATCCCAAAGCATATTTGACACCAGCCCTCAGCCTAGTATAGAGAACAGGTCATCTCAGCACTCACCAAGACCAAAAATATGCCCTCAGTGGGACCAGATAATATTCCAGGTTGTTTACTAAACAATCTAAAACAAGACCTAGCAGATCCACTTGGCATTCTCTTTAATCATAGCTTGAGAACTGGCTATGTTTCTGGAGAATGGTTAACAGCAACAGTAATCCCCTGCAAAAGAGGGGGGGGCATCAACTTACCCTGGGAACTATAGACTTATAAGTCTAACCAGCCTCACCTGCAAGGCCATGGAAAGAATTATCATTGACCTTATCAACACGAACATAGGCAACCTCCAAATGCTGGACCCAACCCAGTTTGGCTTCATTAAGGATAGATCATGCTTAATAAACCTAGTTAGATCATGCTTATTAAACCCAGTAGACTTCTTTGAGAATGCCACCAAAGCCATGGATGAAGGTAATACAGTGCACACAGCCTATCTTGACCTTGCCAAGGGATTTGACACAATTTCCCACTCTGGCATTGTTGAGAAACTCTCCCAGATAGGGATTAACTCTTACGTTGCTAGGTGGGTAGTTAACTGGCTCACCGACAGAACACACTGTCAAAATTGATGACTCCACCTCCACAAGTAGACTCATCATCAGTGGAGTACAACAGGAGTCTGTGCTGTGCACTTTACTGTTTGGCATTTATTTCTCAGAAGTCCAGGCCAAAGTAGATGGCCTTTGGCTCAGCAAGTTCACTGATGATTGCAAACTGGGAGCAATCATTGAGTTCCTCGATAATGTCAACATATTACAAGAAGGGCTATCGCAAATAAATAAATGGTGCCAAAGCCATGGTCTAAAACTAAATGCAAAAAATGCATTAATATTCCCTTCAGCAAAACAGAATTCCCTACAAATTACAATATTGACAGCACCCCACTGAGTTCCAACCCAGTGATGTGAGACTTGGGAACACATGTTGATAGATATCTGAACTTTTTTTTTCTCAAAATTTTTTTTTATTTTTCAAATACATTTGAATGAATTCCATAGTATTTATACATAACATCTTAAATAACTATGTACACTATTTACATTAGCTTGACACTATAATAAATCTTAATGTATACAGTTACTTTATAAGTATGTCCAATCCATTATCAGAGTGTCTGATCAATTATTGTATAGTGTCAATCAATGATAAGACTTTTCCCCAAGGGTTGTTGATAAATGGCTTTAGATAAATTCTTAGTTCTTTAATTTTAATTTCCAATAATGCTGTGGTCTTCAGTAGGCTGTAGAAGTCTTCCAAAGTTGGTATTGTGTTTGTATTCCATCTTCTTGTTATACACTTCCTTGAAATTGCAAGTATAGTCCATACTAGATACACGTTTGACCTATTCAAATGAGGACTTCCGTTCACATTTAATAATACAAGAGCTTTAGTTAAATAAAATGATTCATTAAATAAAGCTTGTAGAAAGTTATTAATAACATTCCAAAATGGCTTAATTTTAACACAATCAAAGAAAATGTGGTTCCAATCTGCATTGTGTACTTGCTCACATCTCCAACATATTCCTTTTATGGAAGAACTAATTTTACTGATTCTGTCTGGGGTTAAGAATGCTCTGTGCAAGCATTTCCAATTAAAAACTTTCCAGTATTATGTAAAGGATGTATATTTTATTGACAATAAGATATTTGTTTTAATATTTTGTATTGAGTGTCCTTTTGTTATATATTTCCAATATGAGATTTTGGGTGTTGTATTGTAGTTTATCAATATTTTGTAAAATTTTGAAATACTGTTTCCCATGCCACAGTCATTATATAGGATTTCATATATGTATTTCATGAATTTAGGTATTTCTTTAAATGAAGAATTGTTAATTATTCTACTTAAATCTTGCAAATATGACAGAATACTCTGTAAAGTTAGCCAGTCCTGTTGTGGAGTTTTGTATGTTGTTTTTATTAATTGCACATTTTAAACTTTTACTTCTTTGATACAGTGGAGCCAACAAACAAATCCTTTCTGTTCCCAGGAATTAATAATTTCTATATATATTTTATGTGGAAAGTTCTTTGTGACTATAAATGGTGTTAAAAGATCAAACCAGATTTTTAAATCTATATTTGCATTAATCTTCTTCTTCTTCTTCTTTCGGCTATTCCCGGTTAGGGGTCGCCACAGCAGATCACCTGCCCGCTCATGATTGGCAGTGAATTTTTACAGTGTCGAGTTGCCAGCCTGGTGCCCAACCTTCCATAGAAGGTACAGACACACACTCATGCCTAGGGCCAATATAGAGTATCCAATCCACCTACAGCATGTCTTTGGGATCATATGAGTTTTAGTGAGTTTAGTTATGTTATATTGTATACTAATACATAATATGTGCCATGGCAAATTGTTTTTATCTGTTATTTGAAACTTTTTTTGTAAATCAAATTCATTTATTTATATTAAACTTAGTAATTCTTTCCAATTTGCAGAGTAATTTGGACTTATCCAGTCTGAGATTGTTTTAGATATTGATGCTTTTATATATGTTTCTATATCAGGAAAGTTTAATCCTCCCTGTTTCCATGGTCTTAAATGATGTAGTAAAGCTATTCTGTTTCTTTTGGGAAACCATAAAAATTTTATTAGGCATGACTTTATTTCTTTAAGCTTATTCCTTTCTGGTAACAGTTGTATTGCCAAGGCTATATATAGGATCTTGGGCAGTAAAACCATTTTTATTAACTTTAGTCTATCTTCAAATATTAATATTATATTGTTCCATTTTTCCACAGAGATGTTAATTTTATTGATTATATTGTAGTTTTTTTAGACTAATTCATTATTATCCTTACATAACTCAATTGCTAGACATTTTAAGGTCAATTCTTGTTTCCCTATGATGTGATCCCCCTTATTCTGCAGTTCTTTTTTTATTTAAAAATAAAAATTTTGATTTTGATGTACTGAAATGGAGTCCAGAAGTCATGTGAAATTTGTCAATATATCTAATTCTTCTAATGTCTCTTTTGTATTAGATAATATTAGTAATATGTCATCAACAAATAACATTACTTTAGAATTGTATTGTTCATAAACATCTATTCCTTTGATTTTTATATTGTTACAAATTGAATCTGCCAATATTTCAATAGCCAGAGCAAATAGAATCGATGACATGGGACATCCTTGTTTAGTGCCTTTTGTTATATGTATAGATTCAGAGTTAAAAGGACCTAACTTGACATACGCTAAATTTATATATATATATATATATATATATATATATATATATATATATATATACACACATATATATATATATATATATATATATATATATATATTCTTTAGGAGATGAACAAAGGATGCAGGAAATACAAATAGCATAAATATTTTGAATAAATAGTCCCAATTTAGGGAATCAAAGGCTTTCTCTATATCTAAGCCAATTATAAGTGTTTCTTTATTTTCTTTATTAACATAATCTATATGAGAAATGATCATTTTAATATTGTCATGTGTGTATCTATGATATATAAATCCAGTTTGATCATTATTTATTGTTTTGGATAGTGGTATTTTCATTCTGTTAATTAATATTGTCATAACTATGTTATAGTCATTATTTAATAATGATATAGGTCTATATGAGGTACAGAGCTTTGGGGATTTGTTTTCCTTTAGGATTGGTGTGATTAAGGAATATCTCCAAGAAGGCGGTATTAAAGCTTGTGACTGAATTTCTAATAGAGTTTTATGGAAGGGGGATAGTATCTTTGAAGGAAAACGTTTATATATTTCCATAA
Source organism: Protopterus annectens (assembly GCF_019279795.1). Lineage (NCBI taxonomy): Eukaryota > Metazoa > Chordata > Ceratodontiformes > Protopteridae > Protopterus > Protopterus annectens. The sequence continues at coordinate 973,150,494 of NC_056728.1, forward strand.
TTATGCCATCTATGCCTGTAGCTTTATTATTTTTACCCTCTTTTATTGTACCTGTAATTTATTTGTAGGATATTGGTGCTTGCAGATCTAGTTTTAATTTTTCTGGTATTTTTCATATTAGAACATTTCTCATCTAGATTTAATTGATCAATATGTTTATATATTTTTGGAAATGTTCCATATAGTGATTTCTATAGGCATCAAGAATGTCACCTATATCCGAGACATTTTCCCTTTCTTTATCTTTTGGTTGTATTTTGATTCTTGTAGATAACTTATGTAGATATATAGGAGAAGTGGCCAAGGTATTAATTTTTAGTTTTTCTAAAGCTGAACTAGTTTTATGTGTTAGAATTTCGTTGTATTTATTGTTTAATACTTCTACTTTCTTTTTCATCTCCAAATTATTTTGATTTTTTTCAGATTTTACTGACAAAAGTTTGGATTGCAGATCTAATAATTCAGAATCCCATTCACTGATTTTTTTATACCAAGTTATGGTTTTACTATATATGTAAGCTTTTAATCAGTCCCATATCATTATTTTATTTATCTCTGTTATGTAATTAATATCTAAGAAGAACTGTAATTCAGATAATAACCAAGGTTTGAACTCTTTAATTTTAGTTATATATGCTGGAATTCTGGAGTTAAAGATTAATGGTTTGTACCCATTTTGAAGTTTTAGTATCAATGAATTGTGGTCTGAAAAGGGGCAGGGAGTGATTGAGAAATTTGGGTACCAAATCTGTGATTATGATGGGAAAACAACAAAGATTTATCTTCTTTAAATTTGAAAGTATCTACAAGATGAAATGATTCTACCCACTTGTTTAAAGCTTTTGATACAGCAGATGTACACAGCAGTCTTTTATTTGTAGTTTCAGAAATATCAGATATACAGTTAAAATCTCCTCCTAATATTAAGTTGCCTTTATAATTATTGGAAATGAAATCTAAGTGTTTTTTAACAGTTCCTTCCAGAGCATTTCTCCCCGGGCCTCCGCTGAAAACAAGATCTGTGGAACCTAGTCAGAAATTCCTGGTCAACAAATGTTAAATGAATAAATAAAAAAGTAAATAAAGTTCCTGTTCCAATGCCTGGGAACCAGTATAGATTAGCTAGAGTCCACATTCTATTAACTATTACTAATGCCATTAGGCCTTCTTTATCTTCATACTTATAAATGATTTCTGGGTTAATCACATTTGTTTTCCATAAAATTGTTACCCATTTTGTCTTTGTCTTATAAGTGGATTGTGCCAATATCATATATTCCTTAGGATTCCATTTGTAATTGTCATTTGTTTTAAAATTAGTTTCTTAAAGGAAGACAATTTGTTCAGTAGATTTGATCTCTTGCTAGGATTGTTTAAGCCATTGGTATTTAAAGATAATAAAGTTAAATCCATTTTGGTTATTTGGGTATTTTTTGTTTTATTGTGACTATTAAACATTTTCCTCTGATAACTATAAAGTATATGTTTGAGCTTTTAAAGGAAATTATCAGTTTTATACTTTGAGTCTTTACCAGTAAAGTAATGTTTTAGTCAGGCATACTAAAAATATTTTCGTGAAATAAATTTAAATTAATAAATGTTAACAAAACTAAGATTCGCACTAGCCATGGAATGAAAATCATTCCTAATCTGATGGATAAACCTAAGTCCATCAGATTATCACTCATACCTTGACAATCCAGAACATCTGAGCTCCATAAATTGAATTATCATATGTAGAATATTTGTAATAGGAATAAGCAATATTTATATTAGTTTGAACAGATATAGTACTAGTGTGCATTAGACACAATTCTAATACAATATAAATGTCTACTTATTGTACAAGCAATTAATATTTACATGAAAGATTGATGACAAGCAATTCAGAGTAAAGTAAGATGTATTATATATAAAACCTCAGTAAAAGATTATATCACACAGTTATTTAACATATTCACCCTTACTGATGAAGTCTTTCAAAACTTATTACTTAAAATAAATAGATGGTAATAATAGTTAGACCTAATGTCAGTGCTGGCTGGTGACTTCAAATCAAAGGGGGGCTGCAGGAGACAGCTGAATGGGTGGGGCCAACAAGAAGGGGTGTGGCCAACTAGAAAGAGGCAGAGCTATGCTCAAAACCACAAAAACTGGGACTTTAATTAAATACGCTGCCCTGGGTGCCAAACTGTCATTATGAGAGTCCAGTCAAGACAAAATGAAGTGTAGAAGAAAAAAATATATTTCATTGCATTGGCTACATGACAGCTTACTTAATATCTAGATGGAAACAAAAAGGTTTTGAGGCATGAAAAAATAAATTACTTTTGAAATTCATTACTGGAATGCCAGTAAAACTCCCATTTGATTCTCGGCTGGAGCATCTTGTGTGTGGAGTCTGCATGTCCTCCCTGTGATCGAGTGACGTTAAAGACATTCAGATAGGTGCGAGAATGAATGGGTGTGCCTTCTTTGAAGGTTGGGCATCAGGCTGGCAACTGGGCACTAGAAAAATCCACTGCCAATCATTAGTGGACCGGAGTTCCGCTGTGGCAACCCCTAACCAGGAAAAGTTGAAAGACATTACTTTTACTGGAATGCGGGTCTATATTAAATAAATGAACGCTTAAAATGTCGAGTAAAACACGCTTGACACAATTTAAGTGAACGTTTATTTAATCGAGAGCTCAAATAATGTAAAGTAGGAGTTTTGAAAGGTTATGTTTGGCCAAGACGAAAGCATGCTACGTCTGACGTAAGTTTGTAAAACATAGAAAATAAAAATTAAATCTGTACCCATGTAGTTACGTTAATTAAAATTAAGGTGAAAGGGTACATTTGTAACTGAAAGTAGATGGTCCACTAAGCATACAAGTGCAATATACGTAATTGCAATAATTGACGTACTTAGTGCATAGTCAGTATAAAATGAAGTACACCGAATCACTTAACATGGTGCTTTTGAACAGCGTTACATTATGGCTAACAGAAACCGTTTTTCACCAGGTGTTGTAGGAGACTATTACAAGTGTGTCAAGTCTCAAAAAGGGAAAGATATGCTCAATATAGATGGTTATTTATATAGCCTAGGAAAAGGTATTGCAAGATCGGAAGTACTGGCGTAGTAAAGGTAAACTGAAGGAATGCTGTAAAGGCTATGCAGTGACCAAGAAAGAAATTTATGGTGAACTATTATTAAAATGTACAGGGCATCGCCATGCCTCTGATGTTTGTGAAGTTGAGAAATACATTGCCTGTGATAAATTGTTGGCCAAATAAAACTTTTCAATATTATGATTTTCGATTATGTTTTCTTTCAGTTAAATAAACTTTCGCTTAAATTGTGTCAAGAATGTTGTAATCAACATTTTAAGCGTTCGTTTATTTAATATAGACCCTGGAATGCCAGTCAGAATCAAGTATAAAAAAAAAACAAGCAGCACTCAACTCACACCACTTCTCTTTGCACTGCAGTTCTTATTATAATTTATGTTTAGCTTTATAAAAGTAATAAGTAACATGCTGAAAATAGTGATATCCCCACTTGTAAAAATGTTTCTTATCCAAAAAAGACCTGCTGCCTGACAACAACTATCTATTTGTTTCATGTGGAAAACATGATCAAAGTAAAAAATGAACAGCAAACAAGAAACAAGCTCAAGATAAATTGCTTAAAGGATTACTGCACAGGTTATGGGCCACACATGAAAGATTGGCATTCTGTTTAGTTTACGGGTAAAGCCTGCAAAGATGACCGCAAGCCTCCAACAAATGTAATGAGCTTCTGAAAATACTGTAATCCTGTCCTTTATTACAAATACTGTCATATGCATTTCAGTACCTAAGGCTCATACACTATCTAGTTATATAAATATTCTCTGCAGGGCAACAACAAAAAAGGCTTTCAATGTTGGTAATTATTTAACAGCATGCTTATTAAAGCTTACTTGCATCTTACAGTCTCAGACAAGCTTACCTGATGGTCATTAAAGCATTGCTACTTAAACACAAAGCAATGGGCACTGCAACAACATGCATTTTCCTGAATATGAAGCAGCATAAATCAACAGTATAAAAATATGACAGAAAACCAGAACATTTTACAAAATCAAGGACAGATGAAAAGCTACTGTAGTACTTGTGTCTACTTGGATGGGGGATACTCTGCAAATTTACACTGCATAACTGCTCCTTCCTTGCTTGGACACATCCAGAGTCACTATGTGGGGGAGTGGTGTGCAACAAGTATGTCGCAATTTGAAATGTCTCTGGCTGACGGTGATGGCCCTGACACATTTGTCATACCTCTCAGCCTCAGAGCAAGAAATCTGGACAAAGCCATAAACAGAAGTGGGACAAAGGCCCAAAAATAAGGACAATTTTTAAATATTGCTCTTATAAACTTAGAAATATAATAGAATAGTAGGTCTTACATTAGAATGAATTTTCTGAAGGGTATGAAATCTGAAACTCAGATGTCTGTCATTATTTTCTAACTTCAATCTTTAACGATTTTCCACTAATTTGCCAAGAAAACCACAATTTTATGAAAAATTGACCAAAAATGTGATGCAAAAATATAAAATAGCCACACAATATAGCTGTGAACCTCTCAAAGAAGGGACACTTTTTTAATATTAGTACTGTTAACTTGAGCAGCTGACAAAATAAGAGAATCTACATGCATTTCTGAAATTAAAAGTAATCTATAACTCTGATCATTACAATTATTTATTAATTGTAAACTCTCCATGTTTTCTTCCAAATTTGCCATTTTGCAGAGGGATTATTAGGGGGAGAGCAAAATTTTGAGACAAAATTGGGGTCAGCTGAGAGGTTTGGATATACCTAATTCTATAAAGCGATTTATTTGCATGTACCTCTCAACCTCTTAACATTGGAAATCTGGAAAAGGCCAAATATATTGGGGGAATATACAAGCAGTACTAAAAATTGCTCTTGTATAAACTTAGTTGACAGAATAACAGGTCTTGCTTTAGCATGTATTTTTCTGAAGAGTATGAAGTCTGAAACTCAATGTCTGTCATTATTTAGTAACTTCATTCCTAAATGATTTGCCAGAAAAACCACAAATTTTATGAGGAAGAAACCAAAAATAAGAAGCAAAAATATATTCATTCTGCAAAAATCTGGACAGTTAAATGGTATAGTTCAGCCGGGGCTGTCTGAGTTTGCCACCCTTCCCCCCTTACAAAATCACAGTTGAATGGGGCCTCCCCCCTGCAGCTATTCCAATGTCCCATTACTTGGCTATTTTGTCCATTTCCCATAAACACTGCAATGTGTATACTGCTTTACTTCTACAATGATTAGGATTTCATTTAAAAGTTTTATTTTTCATTTTACAGCACAAAGACTAATAGACATCTGCTAAACAAAGCAATGCAATCTCACAATGAAAAGAGACTTAGCATTAAAACTTCTCTGCCCTTGAAACTCATATTCATTGAAACCCACATTCAAAAAAATTCATCTGGCCAGTGACAGATAAAGATTAACTTTGGGCTGTTTTCAGATCATAGGCCCCTTGCACAGGAAACATATGTGTGTTCTTTGATACACTTTCCTGATTGTATTAAATTATATTCATTGTATAATACAGTACAGTTGTTAGAGGGCATTTTAAATGTATTGTTTTGAAAATTTTTTCAGTAAACAATGAAATAAAATGCATGCACCAATAATGACAAAACTGCTCAATTCAGAACTTCTACAATCCACCAGTATCAGTAAATATGCACAATCTCTGCAGTAGTAAAAGTCATTTAAATAATTCCACATTAAAGAGATCTGTAACTAATGAAGAGGTTGCTGCTAGCAAACAATTTTATATTTCATTGTTTCATCTACAAATAAAGTGCCTGGTGCCCTTGAGGAATAAATTGCCTATGTTATATTAAAAAAAATGATAAGCTAGAAATATTGCAATAGAGAATGGATGGCAAACTGATAACAGTTTCATCATTACTAGGTATCTCCACCAAAGAGGACATCCTCAGGACTGCAGCATCCACCCCCTTTAAAAGTACAACACAGTACTGTATCAGCAATGCATCTATACACTGTGGGAGTAGAACCCACAGCCTTCTGCATCAAAAACAAGTATACTACCTGTTGTGCTATTAACAATGCAAGCAGACTCAGCATAAGCAGCACTAAACTTCTCTTCAAGCTCTCAGCTCCTTGTAAAATCCACTCAACAATCAACTGTATCTCTCAACTTTGAAGCACAAGACATCTGGAAAAAGCCAAAAATTATTGGGGGGGGGACAAAATCCTAAAAGCTAGGGACACATTTTAAACATTGCTTGTATAATCTCTAAAAGTTGCTAGACTTAGATGCTGTGTTATCACCATGCATTTCACTGCAAAGTCTTGAACTCAGGACCCTGCGAACAACCATCAGAGCAACATACCACTATGCCAAATCAGCTGTTTCTTGTAAAAAAAGGTAGACTGAAACTTAAATGGCTATCATTTAGTGAATTCAGTTCTCACCATAGCTCTCAACCTCTTAGCACAAAACATCTAGACAAAGCCAATAATGGGGGAATACAGCCCCCAAGCATATTCAGTGAATTCAGTTCTCACCATAGCTCTCAACCTCTTAGCTCAGAAATCCTGGACAAAACCAATAATGGGGGAATACAGCCCCAAAAATAGGGACACATTTCAAATATTGATCTTATAAACAGAAAATTGCTAGAATAAAATGTTTTGTGTTACCATGTACTTTCTGAAGAATATGAAGTCTGAAATTCAAATGTCTGTCATTATTTACTGACTTTAAAATCCAGAAAACCACAGCTTTTATGAGGAACAGAACAGAAATATGAGGCATAAATTTCACAAGTGGTGGTAGGTAGGGAATTCAAGTTCTTGCTACCTACTTCCTAGGTACAGGGTTTGAGTCTTCCTGAGTTCTCTGTAGCCACCAGGTATATTTAACTGGGGCATTTTACTTACACACACACACACACACACACACACACACACACACATGCACTTGCATATACAGACAGACACATAAACACACATACACACACACACACACACACACACACACACACACACACACACACACACACACACACACTTACTTGAATACACACATAAACATACACATGTAAACTGACATATTACACAGGTTTTACAAATTAGTTTCTTGACTATTGTGAAGCCATGAGTCATGAATTGAGCTTCCTCCTTCAGCCAGTAGGACTAGACTAAAACATCAAAGAATCACATAAAAATACAGAAAATAAAAGAATACAAACTATATCCCTAATCAAATACATTAAAAAAATTCTTAAATAATGATGTATATCTCTGCAGTAATGTCTGGTTATAAAAATAAATATAAAAAAAAAATAAATGTGATGTGCTAATAGAGCTCTTGAGCAGAAAAAAAATCATTCAACATAAATAACCTCATATTACTCTTAATTGTGACCTTTTCAAAGTAAGACGTAATGTGCCCTAGCTGTCTTCCACAAAATGAAATATTCCAAAATCACAAAGTACAGGCCCAGTGAAGAAAAAAAAGGCAATTCTAATGCTAATCAAAACAAAGGAAAGCATTGAAAGATGCAATATGTATGTGTATGAGGTGAGAAATATAGATACTTTCTTGTACTGTGGCAATAAGAAAATTATTATCTGACTTGTGGCCTTAGCACGTTCTTCACTGTAGTATCACATAAACATTCACTTGCACAAACACAGACATGCTACACACACACATACACACACATACACACACACACACACACACACACACACACACACACACACACACACACACACACACACACTGAGATTCCTCCTGCTTCATCCTACCTGAAAGTAATCCAAAGTCCATCTATAAGAGCTGAGAGGCTTCCAATAATCCAAAGTCTGCATCCATAAGAGCACTATTCTTAACCTGCTTGAATTCCTGTTTCAAATAAAGTCCATCCATAAGAGCACTATTCCTGCCCTCCTTCAAAAGTCCATGAGAGCAGATCTTCCCGAGCAAGCCCACAAGAGGAGAAAGCTCCCACTCAGCCTGCCGATGTTGCAGTCTGATCCCCTTCCAGTCTATGCAGTTGTAACTGCATAGATTTCTGGGATCTTTGCTGATTAGTCTTCCTAATCCAGACTGTCTCACTAGCAGTCCGGATTCTGTGCGCATGCTCTAGACTGGTTCAGCAGCAGTCCAGACTCGGGAAATGCCATGGGTGTGCATGCACAAGTACCAGGACTCATGATTGGTTTATATTTCTTTTTTTTCCTTTTATATTTATTTTTTTCTTTGTTTTATTTTTCTTACAGTTGGGGGGGAGCTGCAGCCCTGCAGCCCAATAGCATGAGCCACCCCTGCCTAATGTTTATAAATACAATGTATTTTACTGAATATATCTAAAGTTATATTTCATTGTTTGCCAGCATTTAAGTAATCACTTTGTTTGTTGTTAACTTACTTAAAGCATCAAGTTTGTTTTATGTGAACATTCATGAAAGTTAGTGCATTTTAATTATCAGTGCATCCCTCTTCCCTCTGTTTCCTACACATAAGCATTTTCATATCTGTCAATTCTTATTACAAAATGAGTGAAATTATGGGTTAAAAAGCAATAAATTCACTTATTGTGATTAATGATTACAAGTTCCCTTTCCATATTTATAAATTGCCATTTTATGGCATATACTGCAAGTTTTTAGATTTATATGGCAACAATCTATTTTGTATAATCAGCAATGGTTAAACTGAGTGATTATTGTCAATTTAATACTATTTGTTCAGAATATGTTTGTTACATTCTGTGACATTTCAAGTTCAGGCTTCTATTGTTTCCCTTGAACAACTTTGTCAGCTTGATGTCATGTATACAACATTAGTTACCTTGGTAACTGCTTAAGTATTATATATGGTCAAGATGGGTTACAAAAACTACAATTCAAGTTAAAGCAATTACATGACTTGTTATGCATATTTACTTATATAAGAAAATCATCATGCTTCTCCCTGATGTTCAATGTAGTGTATGTCGTTTATGACAAGTTAAGACAGTAGTGCTATTATACACAAGCCCATGTTATTAAATCCTGTCTTTAATATCTAAATTCAGCAGACTGCTTCATCTTATATGCCAATTATATATATTTTATGTCTAGATTTACTAAAATCATATATTACATAACTATTGTGTGTGGGTTTTTTTTTTTTTGGGCTCTTGCTTAGTTATTTGAGAAACCACAAGTTGTAATGCTTATTCTTATTATTAGCTCCTTCCAAGCATGTTTATGCAGTCCATAGACTTTAAATTACAAGACCCTTCTAGCTTCTTATTTGTTATAAGTATATTTCCATCCTAATGAAAAACAAATAATACTGTCAAGGTAAGCCAACAAAGTCCAAACTGTCGATTTATTAGACAAAAGTTGAAGTGCTTTTGTTTTGCTTCTAAAGCAAACTTCTTCAGAAAACAGCTTTAGCACATCAATTCAAAAATCGTATAAAAAATAGCGTCAGATGATAGCAATAGCCAATCCTAACACGACCACATGACATCCAGCCTAAAGTTTAAAGGCAGAACCTCCCTCTTAAAAGTTACAGCCAGCAACTAAAAACTATACGTACCAAATAACATTGTCATTTCATTAATTGGTACTAATATAATACTAAAATAATTACTTTAACTATCCTAATAACACTTAAAAAGTATAATACATAACAGATCTAATATAAATTCTACTTATACCAAAATAGTTACTGTCGTATGAAAATCACTTGAAGCAGGTGAATGTAGCTCACACAAAGTAAGCTCAATCATCGCTGCAAGCTCTTCAGTTTCAAAATACAGCTGATAGAGCAAGTTTCATTTAACCCTGGGAAGTTATAAGCATTCAGCTTAATTTGCCAAGACAGTTTTAACTCCTTCAACTGGAGAGGTATGAGGCCGCCCCTAATATCCTGCAATACCTGATCAATAACCATATACTTAAATTTATGCTGTTTATTAACCTGAATGTGTTTAGCTAGGGCATTTTCAATTTTCCCTTTGGAAATTGCATACTGGTGTTCATAGACTCAGTCACGGAGTCTACGCTCCGTTTTGCCAATGTAAAAAGCAGGACAACATTGGCACCTAGCTAAGTAAACCACATACTTGGAATTGCAATTGAACCTCAGTTTAAGTTTATGTTGGGTGCCACTGATGGAAAACAATTGGCTGCATCTATATGTTTACAAAGATTACAGGATTCACATTTACTCATACTTGTAATTTTAGGCATGCTGCGGCACTGCTGTTACATCATCTTCTTTCGGCTGTTCCTGTTAGAGGTCACCACAGCGAATCATCTGTTTCCATTTCTTCCTGTCCTCTGCATCATGCTGTTTCACACCAATCGCCTGCATGTCCTCTCTCACCACATCCATAAACCTTATCTTAGGCCTTCCTCTTTTCCTCTTACCTGGCAGCTCCATCCTTAACATCCTTTTCCCAAAATACCCAGCATCCCTCCGCAGCACATGTCCAAACCAATGCAATCTCACCTCTCTTGCTTTGTCTCCAAACTCTCCAACCTGAACTGACCCTCTAATATACTGATTCCTAATCCTGTCCATCCTAGTCACACCCAGTGCAAATCTTAACATCTTTAACTCTGCCACATCCAGCTCTGACTCCTGCCTTTTCATCAATGCCACCGTCTCCAACCCATATAACATAGCTGGTCTCACTGCCCTCATGTAGACCTTCCCTTTCACTCTTACTGGTACCTGTCTGTCACAAATCACTCCTGACACTCTTCTCCACCCATTCCACCTTGCCTGTACTCTCTTCTTCACCTCTCTTCCACACTCACCATTACCCTGAACTGTTGATCCCAAGTACTTAAACTCATCCATGTGGTCCCTCTCATTTACACACATATATTCTGTTTTAGCCCTGCTGACCTTCATTCCTCTCCTCTCTAAAGCATATCTCCACCTCTCCAGGGTCTCCTCAACCTGGTCCCTGCTCTCACTACATATCACAATGTCATCTGCAAACATCATAGTCCACGGGGCCTCCTGTCTGATCTCATCTGTCAACCTGTCCATCACCACTGCAAATAAGAAAGGGCTCAGAGCTGATCCTTGATGTAATCCCACCCCCAACCTAAATGTATCTGTCACTCCCACCGCAGTCCTCACCAATGTCACACTACCCTCATACATATCCTGTACCACTCTTACATATTTCTCTGCCACTCCCGACTTCCTCATACAATGCCACAACTCCTCTCATGGCACCCTGTCATATGCTTTCTCCAAGTCCACAAAGACACAATGCAACTCCTTCTGACCTTCTCTGTATTTCTCCAACACCACTCTCAGAGCAAATATTGCATCTGTAGTGCTCTTTCCTGGCAGGAAACCATACTGCTGATCACTAATCATCACCTCCCTTCTTAACCTAGCTTCCACTACTCTTTCCCATAACTTCAAGCTGTGACTGATTTATCTTACCCTCTGTAGTTACTGCAGCTCTGCACATCACCCTTATTCTTATTAAAGATAGGTACCAAAACTCTTTTTTCTGCACTCCTCAGGCATCCTCTGACTTTCCAAAATTTCATTAAACAATCTGGTTAAAAATTCCACTGCCATTTCTCCAAAGCACCTCCATGCTTCCACTGGTATGTCATCTGGGCCAACAGCCTTTCCATTCTTCATCCTCTTCATATCTGTCCTTGCTTCCTCCTTGCTAATCTGTTTCACTTCCTGATTCACTATCCCCACATCATCCAACCTTCTCTCTCTCTCATTCTCTTCATTCATCAGCCCTTCAAAGTACTCTTTCCATCTACTCAACACACTCTCCTTACTTGTGAGTACGTTTCCCTCACTGTCCTTTATCACCCTTACCTGCTGCACTTCTTTCCCAGCTCTGTCCCTCTGTCTAGCCAATTGGTACAGGTCCTTTTCTCCCTCTTTAGTGTCCAATCTCTCATACAACTCTCCATATGCCTTATCCTTAGCCTTCGCCACCTCTCTCTTTGCCATGCGCCTCATCTCCTTATACTCATGTCTACTTTCTTCATCTGTTTGACAATCCCACTTCTTCTTCACCAGCCTCTTCCTCTGTATACTGTCCTGTACTTCCTCATTCCACCACCAGGTCTCCATGTCCTCCTTCCTATGTCCAGATGTCACACCAAGCACCTTTCTAGCAGTCTCCATTACTAGCTCTGCTGTAGTTACCCAGCTATTCAGTAACTCTTCACTGCCTCCCAGTGCCTGGCTTAACTCTTCCCTGAACTCCACCTCACAATCACCCTTTTTTAACTTCCACCATTTAATCCTTGGCACTGCTTTCACACTCCTCCTCCTCTTCTTGATCACCAACGTCATCGTACATACCACCATTCTATGCTACATACGATCAAGGTATAGCATATCCTGCACCTTCAACAGCTCAAGTTTGGCAGCAGGGTAGTTCTATCATTGGTCAAACATCCGAGGGTACCAGGCACAACTCCGATAAGAATAGCAACCAAGTCAACTTTAGTGCCAACTATGTTGGAGAGAGTTCCCTCAATAATATTCCAGTTGAACTTAATGACTCCTTTGATACTGTTGTTCCGGTAGAAGTATGGAGAAGTGAGAGGATACAAAACGCCTCTTGTAGGCAGAAAAACAACGTACAATTTAATCAAAATCAAAATTTTTGGCAGGCCAATTTTGCAGGTGCCAGACCGAAACAAAAGAACTCATATCAGAACACCAACAAGAGCAACTGCAAGTTCAACAAACACAAAAGTTAGCAGGTGTTGCTTCACACAGAGACTTTGAGGTTACCTTCAATGAAACAGTGGTACACTTAGTTGGAAATCAACAACAAGTCCCCCAGCAAAGGGCAGATCCAGCTGGGTCTGTCTCTAGTAGTAGAGGACCAGTGGTTGTCACTAACAAAGAAGGGGACTTCAAAGTTTTTAATTACTCTTCAGTACCAATCACTTCTGATTTTGTGGAGTTTCTAGCTAAGGGACATACTTATGTCCCTTCTCAGCACCTGGACTTGCTTAAAACTATTCTTGATATTAAAACTTTTACTAGGAAATTGAATTTCAATTTAATGTTGGGGATGTTATGAGCGCACCAGGTGTAGATAAGTTTTATATACCGAGTACGTTTAACCCCCTTCTGCACCCATTATTACAAGTGTTTGAACAGTCTTGTGAATTAGACATTAGACATGCTATAAATGATGTGTTCAAGTGGATGAACAATACTAGTAGGGATGAACAATAGTACCTTGAGTTTATTAAGTCACAGGACATACGTGTGTGTAAACTGGACAAAGGTGGGGGGGGGGTTGGTTGTGTTTGACAACTTGAATTATGTAGAAGGAATGAAAGGCTAATTAGATACCACTGCTTACCAATTGAGCTCACATTCAGAGGTTAATAAAGCCTACCAATTGATTAGGAATTGTATCAATGACCTGTTTATAGAAAGTAGAATAGAGCAGAACATCTATAATTATATGTCAATGCCATACCCGAGGTTTACATATCTTTTTGGAATCCCCAAAATCCACAAAAGTTTGGTGGACCCACCCATGAGACCTTTGGTGGATGGCCGAGGTTCACTAACCTTTCCCTGTGCAAAATTTGTCGACGCTATACTTCAGAAATATTTGGAATCTGAAGACCAAGTTTGTAAGGACTCTTAGTCCTTTCTGAAGAAAATCGACAGTTTACAGTATAATGGGGATAACAATTTCCTCACAGTCGACGTTAAAGATCTTTACACCTGTATCCCACATGTTTTGGGTACCGAGTGGATAGGGCTCATGTTAAAGAAAAATGGAGCACCAACAGCAGAAACTGTTTTAGTAACAGAATTACTTAATCTTATTCTATCCAATAGTTATTTCATGTTTGGTAATGACTTCTACTTGCAAAAAGTGGGGGTAGCTATGGGTTCCCCATGTGGAGCTAGCATAGCGAATTTAGTAATGGCATACTGGGAGTCAGAATTTGTATTTAAAAATGAGAACTTGAGAGAATCCCTAGTATACTGCACACGTTACCTTGATGATATCTTCATCTTACTGAAAGGCGACTTGGAGGCTAGCAAAAATGTAGTAGACCTTTTCAATCAGTCAGCACAGTTTCTACATTTTACATCTACATTTTATACTGAGGCGATTGCCTATTTAGATATTTGGCTAGCAAAAGATAGAGCTCAGCATTGCTTTGTAGCTAGGATTCATAGGAAGAGTACTTATTCCAATGCTTTCCTACATTTTTCAAGTTGCCACCCTCACCATCAGAAATGGTCGGTCATCAAAGGCCAGTTGGTAAGGGCTGCATATATAGTAAGTCAGGATGATGAATTTGTGGATGAATGTAATTTTTTAAAAAACATGTTTCTGCGTCAAGGTTTTCCTGAGGCTCTTTTGGACTCCTTGATTTACAAGGTTAGATCAAAGAGGTCCAGTCATGTATGCAATCCTATTTTAAGTGTCAAGGAATTCATTTTGGCACAAGAGGTTATGTCAAATGTATTGTCTGTGAACAGCCACAATGAGCAGACTTGTGTAGGTGAAACTGATTGTCATTCGAGTTTCATCACTACATTCACTATGAATAGTTACTCATTTATTAGGATCATCCAGAAGAACTGAGAATTATTTAAAACTAACCCAATGTTATTTAGTAAAATGGGTAATTTCCCTAAAGTCATTTTTAGGAGGGGTAAAATTTTGAAGAATTTGTTGTAACAGCAGTGCCGCAGTATGCCTAAAATTACAAGTATGGGTAAATGTGAATCCTGTAATTTTTGTAAACATATAGATGTAACCAATTGTTTTTCCATCAATGGCACCCAACATAAACTTAAACTGAGGTTCAATTGCAATTCCAAGTATGTGGTTTACTTAGCTAGGTGCCAATGTTGTCCTGCATTTTACATTGGCAAAACGGAGCGCAGAGTCCATGATAGAGTCTACGAACACCAGTATGCAATTTCCAAAGGGAAAATTGAAAATGCCCTAGCTAAACACATTCAGGTTAATAAAGAACATAAATTTAAGTATATGGTTATTGATCAGGTATTGCAAGATACTAGGGGCAGCCCCATACCTCTCCAGTTGAAGGAGTTAAAACTGTCTTGGCAAATTAAGCTGAATGCTTATAACTTCCCAGGGTTAAATGAAACTTGCTCTATCAGCTGTATTTTGAAACTGAAGAGCTTGCAGCGATGATTGAGCTTACTTTGTGTGAGCTACATTCACCTGCTTCAAGTGATTTTCATGCAACAGTAACTATTTTGGTATAAGTAGAATTTATATTAGATCTGTTATGTATTATACTTTTTAAGTGTTATTAGGATAGTTAAAATAATTATTTTAGTATTATATTAGTACCAATATATGAAATGACAATGTTATCTGGTACGTTTCATTTTTAATTGCTGGCTGTAGCTTTTGAGAGGGAGGTTGCCTTTAAACTTTAGGCTGGATGTCATGTGGTTGTGGTAGGATTGGTTATTGCTATCATCTGACACTATTTTTTATACAAGTTTTGAATTGATGTTCTAAAGCTGTTTTCTGAAGAAGCTTGTTTTGGAAGGAAACGAAAAGTGCTTCAACTTTTGTCTAATAAATCGACAGTTTGAACTTTGTTGGATTGCCGTGACAGTGTTGTTTGTTTTTCATTAGTTTGGTGTGCCTATTATATTTCCATCCTTACATACACACATATCAGTACTTCATGCACGGGCAACAATGCCCATCCAGTTTTGCCAGAATACCATTCACTAGTTCATGTGGTGTGTTTCCAGGCTGTTCTTAAAATATCCAAACCAATATTTGTCCTGTTCCATTTTACCAGCCTGTTCCATGCAGTGGCCACTCTGCCAGTGAACCACTCAACACACATTCCATTCCCACAGAAGGAATTCTGATGACTCTCTAGCACTTCCCAGCAACCCTAAACAACCCTAGAATCAGCTATCCCCATATGCCCAACACGTCCGAGCAAGCTCACCTCCCATACCACTGCAAAGGGTACTGCACAAGACCAAGTGCTCTTAGTCTTTCACAATAACTCAGACTTCCACTCTTATGTAAGTCCTTAATGTGTTTGGACTAAATACATTTTAAATATAAAATTGCGCTTATTATTATTATTTTTAATCAAGAATCAGCTTAATGAGCTAAACAAAGTGTTGGGAGACCATCAATATGTGTACATATGGTTTAAAACAGCCCTTTTATATATATATATTTTTTTTTAACCAAAAACTTCATTGCCGAGAATCATCTCGGAGGCTCCTCAGAGCCATTAAGCATTATCGTCACTCTGTCTCCATTACCATAGCAACCTGGAACCGTCTGTTTCTGTTATTGCGTCTGTGTACTGCATACCAGAGGCTCACAATGCACCTGAAGCAAAGCTTCACTTCACTGCAACTTCAAGCCTAAATTCTCTCCCTTTCAGTGAGGCAGCAGCCAGGAAAAGAATGGAGAGCAAACAGATAAAAAAAAAAAAACTCCCAACAAGCAACCACAACAAGAGATAACACATTCTTCCAGCCTTCCCACCTCTCACTCAGATGTATAAACAAACTATTCTCTGCCAAAATATCCCAAATCACAGTTTTATCCACCCCCTTCCCCTGGATCCAGGCTAAAACACCAAATGTATCTTCCTAATACACAAGCATCAGTAAACCTTGATCACAAGCCCAATCCACAGCTTCCTTGAGATGAAAATGGCAACATACAACAGCTGCCAGACACAGCTGCATAGACACACATTATGTCAGGCTTAATCAAACAGCACTCGAAGCTATGATACCTGCCATAATTGATATTAACTATGTTTAAACAGAATAATAATGTCATTTGTACTAGCTGCCAGACACTGCTGCATCCACACACACCATATCAGAATTGATCAAACAGCACTCAAAGCTATGATACCTGCCATAATTAATATTAACTATATTTAGACAGAATAATGATGACATTTGTACTAAAAGTTTGCTACTATTATTTAACTAGGATATACATGACATTTCTAAATCATACTTTAACTGAAGAAGGCATTAGTCTCCATGACAGCATTTTTTTTCAAAACACTCTGCTGTTACTGCTATTATATATGATGTTAATTTGTTACATTTGAGTCTGAACTCTGATGAATGGTACCTTGTTGAATTAGTTAATTAATTACTTAAATTATTATAAGTAAAATCAATGCTGCTGTGGTGCAGCGGTAGCGTTGTTGCCTCACAGCAAGAGGTTCTCCCATTCGATTCTTGGCTAGAGTGCGGGGAGGGCCTTCTGTGTGGAGTCTGCTTGTCCTCCCTGCGGTTGGATGGGCATTCGAAAGACATGCGTAAATGGGCATGCCTTCGTAGAAGGTTGAACGTCGAGGTGGCACCTCGGCATTTGTGAAAATCTACTGCCAATCATTAGTGGACCGGAGTTCCGCTGTGGCAACCCCTAACCGGGAAAAGCCAAAAGACAAACAACAACATTATAAGTAAAATAAATGAAAAATGACCAAGATAAGTATTCATTGAGTTCAAGCAGGGGAATAGAAACTTCTGTGTTTGTATTATATGTTGCTCTGTTAGGCTTATATATAATGTAGATAGTAACTCATCTTGACCTAAATTTTTTGTGAAGAATTATTCGACGTTGAATATTCTGAATAAATCATAACTGTTTCTCAGTTTTTTAAGAAACCCTCCTTTTTTAAAATAAAAACAGATGACAAGTGATGTACCATATCAGTTGATACTTTGAGAGATGTAGTTGTAAGAGTTATTTTTTGGGACAGCTATCTTGGAATCAGTTTTTTGTTTCTGCTTTCTAGCATCAGTCCAAGGATTTGTTTCTTTTATTCTTTTAAGAGTAGGGGCCATCTATTCCATTTCTTCTGGGATAGACACTATGTTGTTGTTTTTGATGAGTATAGTAGCTTCTTCTAAGTAATTAAAGGTTCTCATCTTATTGGCAAAGTATTTTTATATTGGCTGGAAAGGCCAGCTGTGCTTTAATATTGTTTTGTTTTAACAGTTTTATTATTGGCCAGACTTTTTTACTTTGTTCTAGTATCCTGGAAGAATAATCATTGTCAAACCTTATCAGGCTCTGACTGTATTTTAAGGGTGATTTTATCCAAGCAGGTTTTAATATTAGTTCCTTGTCCAGAAATGAAATAAATTTTATAACTATGGATCTAGGTGGAGTATTTGTTGAGTTAGAAGCAGGTTTCATCTGTGCTCTATGCACCCTTTCAATTCCAAATGAAAGTCCCTCTTTCAAGTCTAAAAATTCAGGAATCCAGGTTGTTAAGAAGGAAATAATGTCTACTCCTTCAGTGTTTTTAGGTAGACCAAAGATCCATATTTTGTTTCTCCTTTCCCTGTTTTCTAAGTCATCTATTTTGTTAAGCAGCCATGTATTCTGTTAAGCAGAAATTCTTTTTGGAATTCTTCCTCTTTGAATTTCTCTTCAATATAATTTAAAGTCTCTATATTTGTTATTTTTGTATGGTGTTGCTGTAATAGTTCCTTAAGAGTATCAGTCTGTTTCTGTGAATTTAATTTGAGGTTTTCTAAGTCATTTTTAAAGCCATCCATCTTCAAAGATAGTTCCTGTAATGTAGATGTCATCAATTGCAGTTCTTTTTTCAAAGCAGCATCTGGATGATAATTCCTTGAGTTGTTCATATTCAGTGACTCAATATATCTCCAAGTTACTTATAGATTCATAGGTTCATATGTAGGTACTAGGCTATCGACCCAAGGGCCTACGCAAGCCTAGCAGCAAGGTTCCATAGCTTACACTACCCAAGAAAGTTATTTTCCTGTGCTACTATCCAGCAGAGACACAGAAGTGATCCCCAGGGTGTATTTCCTATTTCCCATCCACTCATCAAGATTTTTCTTGAAGAGTGCTAATGAAAAACTTTGCTTGACATAGATGAGTAGCTTGTTCCAGAGTATAGGAAGTCTCTGGGACAGGAATCTATCCCTCTAGTGTGTCCTGTTTATTGCGGTGACAAGGTTTAGGTCCCTAGAGCATGTAGCTCAGAGGGATTGGGATTTCTTTAGGTGTAGCATGTCCAACAGCTCTGGGTTTGTCATAGCTTTATATGTTAGCCAGAGATCACCTCGGAGTAGGTAATATGCTACAGAGTAAAGCTGGAGTTTTTTGACAGGAAAATTTTTGTACATCTCCACCAAAATTGATATTTATGTAGTTTAGTAGTTTATCTATAGATTTCTTACATTTTAAACTTGAAAATAATGACATTTTCCTATATTATTATACTAGTTTATGGAGCTCTCAAAATTCACTGCTCTCAGTTGGCCATCTAGGCTCAGCCCACCAGCAATCTTAACTTTGACCACCATGTTTCCACAGTAGTAAGGAAAGTCTTCTATGTAGTGCACCTCATAACAAGGGCATAGCATCCAGGTCAAGGGATGTTATAACACTGCTGTGCTTGACCCTCATCAGACCACTAATAGAATATAATGCACCCCTTCCCATGTACCTCACCAGACATCTGCAGCAGCTACAGAGACCTCAGAGGTTTCAAACTAAGAAAATACAGGGATTCCAAACTATGACCTGTGTGAACAGGCTGAAAGCCATGTCACTTTACTCTGTATTTTATAGACTGCTGAGAGATGACATGTGCCTAGCCTATAGGGCAATCTCCAACCCTGCCCTAATGGAAATGTTGCACATATGCAAGTCAAATGGCACAAGAGTCACTCACTCTAGAGATCTTGATCTAGGGATCTCAACCTAGCTTGTGACATTAACAGAACATGCCGGAGAGACAGATGTGTCTCCCAGAGACTGCCGCTTCTCTGAAGTAGACTTCCTAGTCACGTAAAACAGCTCCTCACTGATGCTATTAAAATGCAATCTAAATAACTGGATGGGAGACCACACATTCACCCTTGCGGTAACATCCATGTCCCTCATGGACAGGGGTAGCCAGTGTTGATCACAGACTGTTCATAAATTCGTTCTGCAAACTACCCAAAAAGAGTAAATGGGGATATTTGGAATTAACATGGCTAGGCTTGTGAAAGCTTTAGGGCTGCTAGCCTAGTAACCTCCTATGAACCTGTGAATGAATAAATAAATAAATAAATAAATAAAATAAAGCCCCAATATCAGGGACAATGTTTATAAATATCACTGTATTTTACTTAAAAGTCAAAAAAAGAATGAATTTTAAATCAACATGATTATTTTGAACAATAAGAAGTATGAGACTCTGACTGGCATTATTAACTATAATCCTCAGTAATATAGTAGAAAATCAAAAATGTTATGAGGAACAGGGCAAAAATATAAGGAAAAGTCAGGGGTGTACTGCAAAATCGGTGCGAGCTAAGAGTGCTTGAATGAATTATTACTGTTAAAATGTACCTTACAAAGTCATTTATTTTTGTTTCTGAAAAAAAAAGAGATGTAAGAGGTGAGTTCTTTTTCTTTAAATCACTGGTGCCAGCAGTATCTTTTTCATGTAGTCTGATTTCCTGTTAGTAAACATACCCAGAAAAGTCTGCATTAAAGCTCACTTAACACTACAGCGTTAGTAGTACATCATGAATAATTTATATGGGTCCAATTATGTGTGAAAGAGTAGAATTCAGAAAATCATGTGAAAGGATAAATCAAACCCGAAAGTAGGAGTGTACCTCCAAAAATAGGGACATTGTGTGAAAGAAAGCATTCCTCCAAAACAGGTACAGTGAAGAGGTCTGACTGAGTACAAGTTACATTAAGATTATAAGATCATAGGATATACAAGGTAAGTTTGACCACACATCATGTGTACCTTGCAATAAAGAGACTACAGAGAGCTCAGACATATGACCTCATTTAACTAGATGCTGCATCTGAAAACAAAGGGAGAATAAGCACTTAAGTTGCATAGCTATTCTAGCTGTTTTGAGCTGTTTTGCGTGTTACCAGTTTATACTGGTTTAGACATTTTGAGCTGGTTTTGCATTGCCTGTACTATAGTTTATACCATCTTAACTATTTAATTATTTCCAGAAAATACTGCCTTGCCTGATATTGCAGTTTGCACATCATCCATTCCAAGCTGTTCTATTTAGTTTAATACTGTTTTGTTCTTTTCAAATCACTGCCTTGAGTAAGTTTAATTAGTTGGGGTGGCAACCATTTTAGAGTTAGCTGTGATTCATCAAAGTGAGAGTTAAACTGATTGCTGCAGGTTCTGGGTGGTTTACAATGCATGAGCTTCAGATTTCACCTAGTTTTCATTGCTTTATTTATTTTTTTGTTTTTATATTTTATTTTCTTCAGTTGTATTTACTGTGTTATGCTAAGCTGAGCATAGCACTGTAGTAGTAGTAGGATTTCCATAGCAGGTAATATAAGTTTCTCTACTTCTATCACAGTCTACATGAAAGTACCTTCTTACACCATTGGTGAGTTACTTATCAATTTTCTCTGTCCAAACTGTGAGCTTCCTCTTGGCTGTGCTGTACTGCACAGCCTGAGTACCACTTGCACCGAGCACTGAGGGTTTACTCTAAATATATAGCTAGTCCAACAGATTTCCACATTTGTAATATTTCCTCAGCTCCTCTTTAGCTCCTCTCTTACTTTAAACCTAGCAGCATGGTCGTCATGGAGAGTCAACACACACACTCCTCTTCTACTGCCAGCCTTATAACACTTGAAATCTTGAGGCAATATATGAAACAGTCTTATGCTCACTGATAATGAACTCCTACTAAACCCAAAGGAGTTTATCTGAGAGGTGTAAATACTTTACTCTGCTGGAGGTGTCCCTCAGCTGGATATCTACATGCAATGAGCATAACACTGTCTTCCCCACATGCACTTATGCAACATCCACAGACTACAAACTCTAAGCTGTCTCATGCTGATGTCATTAAAAAATCTTAACCAAAGCTTCTAAGGCACCAATGAATAGCTATCAGCCTAAATCATCAAATTTACCTTCTGCACATAACCCAGCATCTACAGCTTGTATCCAACATACAGCTCACTCTGACACTATGGGAAACACAGACACTAGCACAGGTCATATAATTAGCACAAAAAAGCCCTAAAGACTGCAAGACCAAGCTAACTCATCTGGTAACATTCTGGATATATGGAAAGCCAAAGCTAGACACACAGATGCAATAGGTAGTTGTCTCTAAGGTGCCAGGATACACAATATCACAGAAGCCCTTAAGTCCCTATATCTGAGGTACACATATGAACTTATTGTGCACATGGGAGTGAATGACATGAGGTGTACCTCCTTAGATCATATGAAGAGAATCATGATGGGATTCGCTGAATATGCATCTGGAAAAGGAAAGACGCTAGTATTGAGCAGTTTCCTACTGTCATGAAGTATGATGCCACAATACAAACAAAAGATAATTGACTTTAATTATTGGCTTAATTACTTCTGCCATGCTTATGGGGGGGGGGACCAATGTATACATCAGCCCAAGATGAGATGGTTGACAACCCTGGCTGCATTGATAGGGATGATCAGCATCTATCTTCTTATGACTGCCATATAATGAGTTTTTCTTCCTCCATAGTGCCTTTTTAAACAAGGTCAGTTTCCTCAAATTATCTACAAATCCAACCACAATCAAACTTATATAAAAGTAGAGTTGCTCAATGCTAGAATCCTAAGTAAACAGTGCACTCCTTACAAGCAATCCTAACCCTTGAAAATACTGCATAGTTACCAAATCATGGTTTCAGAACAGTGAAAACTCCCACAGCAGTTCAGAGTTTTAATGCGTAGAACTACTTTAGGGCTGACATTGAATTGGAAATTGTATCTGTGTTCTTAAAATGCATTTCAACTCCAAGCTTGTGATCCAGGAAATTACCTACAACTCCTCCACATTCTTCTTATGATAAACAAAGCCCAGTACCAAAAAGTAACCAATTACCATATTCAATCCATGTCACTGGCAGACCATGAGGCATATCTTAAAGTGACATCTCTCACCAGAGAACCTAACTCTATCCTCTTAGGCGACTTCAACTAACTCTCCATTAACAGGGGAACCTACATCACCTCAAACAAGTATGCACAGAGATTCCTGAACTTCATTAATGCCAACAAGGGGCACTAAAATATTAGAGCTGCTTCTTACAAAAATACCCCCCTATGCTTACAGCCACTACTTACCAAGTCACTAGTCTAAATTGACAATTGTGCAGTATCACTTATTCTAGGTGTGAGACCTGAATTCTATGAAATCCCCTCCATATTCAGAGACTGCTCTAAGGCAAATCTACTCTTGATAACTGATGACCTCATTAAATCCAAGCACTCTCCTCAGCTAGAAGAACCAGATTCACATGTTACAATTTTCAAGCAAAAATTCTACACCCACCCCAAGCTAGCATTGACACCCCAGTCCCCATGAAACATAAATATACAGTCAAATTTAAGAACAAACCCATTTGTTGGAACCCTGGGTGGATGTCTAGTGAAATTTACAAAGATTCTTTCATGCATCTGCAAAATTGTTAGCTGCTTTTGTTTCTCTTCACTGAATACTTTTACAAGGAGATGAAATGTCTGCAGGTACAAGTAATTAATCCTGAAAGTTCTGAGCATTATTTACTGAAGGAAATGCATAAATTAAAAGTATAATGGTTAACAGTTCAGTGAAGAATAAAGTTTGAAATTGCAGGAAATGAATATGAGTTAGTAGTCACTCCAGCCACCTTAATACTTAAATGAATATAATAGAACAATGCATAATTTTGTCATAACTAAAGGTACCTAGTGCACTTTTTCTTAGAACTAAAAGCTAATGTTATCTGAAAGCATGCAAACTTTTTTTCACATCTGGGAGAGAAATAGAGTTATGAAAATAATAAAAAAGCAATTGCTTTAAGTGGGAATACGAGCTGTAACACGTTTGTATTAGGTTAATCCTGTTAATGTAGCTGTCAATTTGGGCAACTGTTCATATCAGGAAGATTATCCTTCATTTCTTGAAATTGTGCATAGTTTTGTGTGTTTGTTAATAGGGGGTTGGGGTATTCTGAAAATGTATTTGTTTTTTTTTGTCTGAGAGTTTTCATTAAAACAAAAACTCTTGAAAAAAATCTGACAAGGGTTCAAATGGAGAAAAGAAGAAAAAACTGGATAAATGATCGGCCTGGCAAACATTAGTGTATATATGTAAGGCAAAAGTTGGAAATACACATTCAAAAAACTGTTACATATACTAATTAGGAACAATAACATTTTTATTATACTGGCTTATTCTTTATATAGTATCCTGGTGTGTAAGTGGCCTTACAGGTAAAGACAAAAAGGAAAGAATATTGAATTACATTAAGAACTCCAGAGTGCAAATAGTAATGCTGACACACAATTGGAAAGAAATAAGCATGTGAATTTGACAAAGAAAGGATTTCAGGATAGATATTCAACAGAATATCAGGGATAAAGGAAATGAGACTGATAATACTGATTGTTAGATGGGCTTTAGTAGTGGAGAAAAGACAATAATGGTAGATTTGTGGTAGTAAAGGGCTACTGACAAGGGAGGAGTTCTCAGACCGCCTCAGTATCCGTTCACAATGAAAATAAAATGTAGTACTGTGAACTTCAAGAAAAATAATCCAAACTTTAATAAAAAATAAAAATTTAAAATTAGAACATAAGCGCTTTTGTTTTGTACATAACAAAACTTCATCAGACAACGTACTGAAGTAAAATCATCATGTAAATCTCCTCACAGTCACGTGATTAATAACAAATTAATGATCGGTCCAATGTCACAGCCCCCCCCCCCTAAAAAGAACGTGCCAAGATTAAAAACATTCTAATACATTATGATAATATAAAAATAATGTGATTACTATAAGAATCCATTAAAAAAACATCCTCTCAACAATATAACATTTATTACCCCTACCTTTTACGGGCCCGGGTCTTCAAAAAGGGAGCTATGCTAATCTGCCCATTAATACCAGGCCACTTAGAAGCATTCCGATAAATCTGCCAGTATACTTCTTGGTCTCCAAATGTACCTTTCATGCACCACCCCTAGCATAATGTCCAAACTACTCCAACATAAAAAATATAAAATAAAATGTCCAGGACGTCATGGATATGTCTATATAAAGCGTGAGTACTTCTCATCCTATAGATGTCATACAGATGCTCATACACCCTTCCGTGGAGCTTCCTCTCAGTCTTACTGATATAAAACCCCTGCATTGTTGACAAAGTGCCATATATATAATTGCCTTACTATCACAAACCTTGATCGCAAATCTAGCCCCAGTAAGAATATAATTACAGGATGAGCATCTACCACATTTATACATACCTTGTCTTTTTACAGGGATGTGAGGGCCATTCTCAGAAATGTTCTTAAATGTATATCCTCTTCAATACACTATAATAGGCGTATCCACCATCCTTTCCTTTACAAATCTATCCTCGATCAAAATACTCCAGTTCTTGTAAAATATGGAGCTGATAAATTTACTGTACAAATTAAAAGAAACTATAAGAGCCCGGGTTTAGGTTACCCCAACTTTACTAGAGTTATAAATTCCACCATCAGGTTGAACCATGCCACTAAGTGGTGAAGCAAAGTGGCCATAATTCCTCTTGTATGTTACTTCCTCAATCATCTCATTGACCAAATCCTCCGGATAGCCCCTACTCAAAAACATGGATTTCATATTTACACATTCTTCCTTGAACTGATTTCCAATGGTGTCATTCAAGCTGCATGAACCAGCTGACCTTTCACCACCGCCTTTTTCTGAAAATATGGGTGTGAGCTGGTGAAGTGCAACAGAGTGTTGGAAAACGTGGGTTTCCTATAAAAATGAGAGACATATCTATTGCTGACTAAGTCCTTCTCCAATAAAACATCCAGGTAGGGGATAGCCTTAGTACTATAACAATGGGTGAAGGACAAAAAATAGTTGTGCTGTTAACGTATTCCATGAAAGCAAAAATCTCCATCTCCTTGCCCTTCTAAATAATAGAAATGTCATCCAGGAAATAGAGATATAACCTGAAGGCAGACTTAAATGGTGAGTACAATCAGACCTCTGCTTGTACGGCTACTGCACGGCTCAAAGGCATCAAGGAATTACAAAAACATGGTAGAGTCATGTGACAAACACTGAAGAAGGCCTAAGGGCCGAAACCGGTATGTTTTATTTTCCTCCTTCCTTTAATAAACGTATTTTGGTCCACTGTTTGCTGGCTCTACCATGTTTTTGTAGACTTAAATGGTGAGTCATGGACAAATCTATGTTCCCATTCCAACATAACTATGTTGCCAAAAAGGGGTCCCACAGGTGACCCCATGCTACCCCCTCCTTCTGGAGGTAATACTTGCCATCAAACCATATGAAGTTGTTCCTCAAAATCATCTCCAATAACTCCTCATAAAAACTAATAGAATCCTATTCCAAACCTTTCCTGTAAAAATAATCCACAAACCAGGACAATCCCACCTCATGTGGAATAACCAAATAGAGGTCTTTCACATCTATTGTGATCAAAAAGTCATCCTTGTGGAATTCAGTCCCTTTGATTTTATCCAAAAAGTGCCAGGAATCCATGCAAAGCATCTCCTCTTCTTTAAGAAATGCCTTCAGTTGAAAATCCACAAACTTGGCACTGGCACTAGTGATCAAACCACTACCGTCCACAATAGGCCACATGGGTGGGTCCTGAATGTTTTTGTAGATCTTGGGGACACCAAACATAGGAGGGTTTCTAGATGCTAGCATGGTCAAACAGTTATAGTTCTCCAATGTAATCCTTCTCTCAATAAATAAGACCTGTATTTGTGCATAAATTTGCCTGTAGGCCTGATTCATTTAATTCAAACTGGATTATTGATAATCTTCCTCTTGGAGGATGTGCAGAATTCTACTTTTATAACTGGCAATGTCCATAACCACCAGTCCACCCCCTTTATCTGGAACCATAAACCGGACACTTTGAGTCTTCAAAAATCTAATTAATTCATGCTACTCTGGGTTAAATTAAAGGCACCAGGTTGTTTCTTGCATTTGAGCCCTTCTCTCAGATCAAGGTCATACATTTTCTTATATAGTACCAGAACTGGGTGGAGGGGGAGATTAAATGTACTAGCCACCTTAAGTGGATTAATAGTTCCAGATTCACCATTGAATAGCAAAAGCAAGTTAAGCTTTCTAAGAAAAAACTTCATATCAATTAAAGTTTGTGTAAAAGAAGCTTTATTATCCGGTACAAGGGAAAGGCACTTAGAAAACAGTTCAACACATTCTCTGGCAAGTGGCATATCAGAATAGTTGTAGTTGTTAAAATCAACTGTTAAACTGGATAAAATCTTCAGACCATCAGTCCTCGGATTATAGGCATCGTGTACCACTGCCTCAGTGAGAGTTACCTCCCCCTCAAGTGCCGCTTGGGTAGAGTCTTATTGTTCTTGAGAGGGTGGCCCCTGTTTGAGTTGTTGTACTGACTGTTCACTTGCCATCTGTTGGGTGTATAAGAATCTGTATGACATCAGTAGGATGAGAAGTACTAACGCTTTATATAGACATATCCATGAAATTTCTGGACATTTTTTTTTTAAATTTTTTGTGATGGAGCAGTTTGGACATGATGCTAGGGGCGGTTCATGAAAGGTATGTTTGGAGACCAGAGAAGCATACTGGCAAATTTATTGGAATGCTACCAATTGGCCCAGTCTTAATGAGCAGATTAGCACAGTTCCCTTTTTGAAAATCCGGGCCCTTAAAAGATAGGGTAATAAAGGTTAAATTGTTGAGAGGATGGTTTTTAATGGATTCTTATAGTAATCACCTTATTTTTATATTATCATAATGTATTAGAATGTTTTTAATATTGGCACATTCTTTTTTTTGGGGGGGGTGACACTGGGCATACCTCTTTGGTTTATTATTAATCGCATGACTGTGAGGGGATTTAAATGATGCTTTTACTTTGGTACATTGTCTGATGAAGTTTTATGTACAAAATGAAACTGCTTACTTTTTAATTTCAAATATTTATTTTTTATTAAAGTTTGGTTTATTTTTCTTGAAGTTCACCATATTATGTTTTATTTTCATTGTGAATGGATATTGAGACAGAGTGCTGTGGTTCCTGCTGCTTTGGTTTGTTTTCATTTTTTTGTTTTTAGTCTTTCTAAGAGAGGAGTTCTAAACTGGCATGTAATTACATTTCAACAAAAACTGGTGTGGTGCTTAAGAAACTTTGGGGAGAAACAAGCTTTCAGCAGGAAATATTACTTATTTGCAGTGACAAGAATGCATCAGGGGACACAGAGGGGAAAATATAACAAAAGATTCTACATTTCTGAAGAAATTTATACAAATATTTGGTATGGAAGACGTGAATTCAGTAGCAGGAGCTTGGAGAGAATGTACATGATATTCCTATATATAACTAGGCCAGACTGGATAAAAATTATATTTCTTAGAAACATTTGCATTTAATTAAAAGCTTCATCAGACATCTAATAATTGTGAGTAATAATAATGGTAATCATAATAATAGTGAGTCTGGAAGAGAGTACAGGCGGGATGGAGTGGGTGGAGAAGAGTGACAGGAGTAATTTTTAACAGACGAGTACCAGTAAGAGTGAAAGGGAAGGTCTACAAGAGGGTAGTGAGACCAGCTATGTTACATGGGTTGGAGACAGTGGCATTGACAAAAAGGCAGGAGTTAGAGCTGGATGTGGCAGAGTTAAAGATGTTAAGATTTGCACTGGGTGTGACGAGGGTGGACAGCATTAGGAATAAGTATATTAGAGGGTCAGCCCAGGTTGGAAGGTTTGGAGACAAAGCCAGAGAGGCAAGATTACCTTGGTTTGGACATGTGCTGAGGAGGGATGCTGAGTATATTGGGAAAAAGATGCTAAGGATGAAGCTACCAGGTAACAGGAAAAGAGGAAGGCCTAAGATAAGGTTTATGGATGTGGTGAGAGAGTACATGCAGGTGGTTGGTGTGAAAGAGCAAGATGCAGAGGACAGGAAGAAATGGAAACAGATGATCCACTGTGGCAACCCCTAACGGGAACAGCCAAAAGACGATGATGATGATCAGACATCTAATAATTATTTCAGATCATGCCCTGATTAAAAAAAAAGATAAAAATGCAAACTACTGAAGTAAAAGTTAGACAGTGGTACTTTCCCACCTATCTGTTAAAAAGAAGGAAGTTAAGGAATGCATAGTGGAAATTATTGAAGAATTGTTAAGGCAGACATAAATTTCTTCTGAAGGGGTAGTTAGTGAGTGGGATAAAAGGAAAATGGAGTTTAAAAACAGAGTATAAATAAAAGAGAAATAGTTATGTTTAAGAAATAGGAACTGTTTAGAGGGGCTAACAAAGGTTAAAGTATTGCATAATAAGGAAAATTTCTGAGAATGAGAAGTGATACAAATATAGATTGCTAAAGAGAAAATAAGGGAGTATTTTGACAATATTCATGAGTTTAGATAGATTGCTGTTAAGCAACTATTTGCTGATAACAATTCCTGTGCACAAAAACACTTTTAATACAACATCTTAGGCAAAAGTAAGTAGAAAGAGTTGTCTTCAAACTTAGAGAGCCTATGACAAGAAAAATAATCAGAGATCCTATAGCCGTATCAGAGAAATTTCAGAAATGTTATGAAACTTTGTATGAAGCAGAAATGTCGAAACAAAGAAAGAGCATAAATGTAGATATTACTGGAAGACTTAATTATGCCAAGATTATAGGAAGATGAGGTTGAACAAGTAATAGTTAAGATATGAGATGATGAGATGAAAACAATGGTACATAATCAATTTCAGGGAAGTTTCAAGGAATAGGTATTCCTGTGGAAGTTTGAAAGTTAGGAGGGAAGAAGGTGATAAGGATCTGGAAGATTTTGTTTAAAAGTATTTTAATAGGGGGAGGGGGGAGCTGCAACATCTTGGAAGAAACTTGTGATGGCTGTATTATCCAGTGAGGGCAAAGAACCATCAGATCCAGTTTTATATAGTTCCATTTCAGTTTTAAACCATGATTATCAAGTATTTGTATCTATACTACCTAAAAGAATGGTAAAGGTGTTGACAAAATTGGTAGAAATGGATCATTGTGGTTTTGTGATGGGGAGACAAATATTTGACAACATTACTAGAACAATGATGATCCAGAGGGAAGTAGAATGTAAAAAAATACCACTGTTGCTGGTGGGTCTTGATACAGAGAAAGCAATCAACAGAGTACGCTGGGGTTTTATGAATATGGCAGTGACAGCCTTTGTATTCCCTTATACAATAATGAGGTTAATTAGAAGGCTATATGAGAGACTGGAGGCAAGAATTAAAGTGAGAGGGTCCCACTTTGATAAATTGTGTTTGAACAATGGAAGCAAGAAGAGGTATCCTAGTTCTCCTCTGTTTGCTTTATATTTAGAGCCACTGCCAAAGGGGAAAAAAGGACTAATAAAATGCAAGGATATAACTGGTATGGTAATTAAGGAAAGTTGACTTTACTTGCAAATTATATTATTTTCTGCTTGATAAATCTAAAAAAGGATGCCTTGGTGTTGTAAAACATTTTGAGTCAGTTTCAAGCCATTTGGGGATTAATTAATAAAGATAAAACAAAGCCTATGGCTATAAATTATGTACCCACATACAGATTGCTTCAGGGAAACTCATATTTATGAGAACACGATAAGATGAAGCATTTTGGGTTATAGATTAAAAAGTCTTCTGTTATGGCAGCTAAGGATATGTGAGAAGAGACCAAACAAAAGACAGGAGAAAAACTGAGAGATTAGAAGCTCTTGTCTACAGATATGAAAAGTAAGATACAAGCAGTAAAAATATTTTTGGTACCTTTAGTTTTATATACAGGTCAGGCATATTTTTATTAACCAGAGGAGAAGTTGTGGGTAACACTTAATAACAAGTTGAAGAAATTTATCTGGGAGAGAAAGAGGGCAAGAGTTAAGTGGGATAAGCTGATCTACCCAATAAAACAAGGTGGTTTATGATTACCTGATTTGATTTTAGAGCTAATTATTTAAGGATCATTTACATAACACAAGCAAGAGGTTATAACTGAAGTGGAAAAGAGTGATAATGATGACACAGGGGGAAGTTCAAGAAATAAGGACAGAGTGGGATTTTGGATGGAGATCCTTAAGGAGAATAACAACCATTCATAAAGTTGTAGAAAGTAATTTACAAACTATGGCAACATGGAAATAGAGAAAAGCAATTTTGCCAATAAAGATGACCACAAGTAAGAGTACAGAAAATAGGTAAGAGGAGGCTGGAATTTACTGGAAAAAAACAACAAAGAAACCAAGGTACTTGGAGCAAATAAGGAGAGAGAGAGAAAGGCAAGAGAGTGGGATGAGACCAAGAAGAAGTTGGGACTACAGACTAGAGACTGCATTCCCTACCAGGAATTGATATCAGAGTATATGCGAGAAAGGGAAAGGGGAGTCCAAGTGAAAGACCTGCTCTGGTAAAGTTTTTAGTTGAATCTAGAACAGAAGCTGCTGTTAAATAGGGTAATTAGTAGGGCATATAAAATACTGGATGATAGCTATTAGAATCAATAAGAAGAAAGTAGAAAAAGTGGAAAGAGAGAATGGAAAATCAGTTTATAAGAGAACACTGGGAGGATATATGTATGTCTCTGAAGTATGCAACAAAGTCCAGAAGGTTTGGTATTTTTGCTTGGAAATGTTTACATAGGTATGTATATACCCCAAGCAAACTCCAATTAAATTTTCCTCATGTAGAAAACAAATGTTAGAGGTGTGATTTGGAAGAAAGGAATAGCTGGGAACATGTTTTTTTGGGAGTGTAATGAGTTGCCACATTTTACAAAATCCCTACAGAGTACTCTGTCAGAAATACTGGGGGAGCAAATGGCTGTAACTGAGAAAATAATCATGTAAAGCTGGGACAGATGATCCAAATTGCCTAGATATAGTAAGGGCATATTAAATTAAACTTTGTTGGCTGTCAAAAAAAACCCAACTAACTAGAAAATGGAAACCAAAATCTAAACCAAGTGTATTTAAAGTATTATGTATTATGAAAGTGATAAAAGAACTGCAAGAGAGCTCTTCAGAAAAGGGAAGGAGCAAATTATGCAGAAATAAATAGAATTTTTGGGAACAATACAGGGAGAATAGTATTCATGAGGAGTGAGGTTTAAGGGAAAGGGAAGGCAGGAACTGAACAATTAATGTTATGCTGGACTAACTGACAGTTTTAATAAAGAAAGAAGACATATGCAATATACAATGTATGTAAATGGGAAAATGTTAATATATTTTTTCTTTTCCATTAATGAATTAGTGTTTATGTCTTAAGTGATTATTTAATGAAACTTTTTAAAAAAGATTACTGTATGGTTATTCCCTGTGGTATTACAAGTTATATGAGACACTCATTTAAGGCTGATACATTGGAGTTTTAACAACTCCATTTTCATAGAAAGAATTTCAAAGAGTGGCTTGGAATGACAATAGAAAGATTAGAAAATGAGAAAGGTCTGTGAAGTATCAATACACAGCCTTAAAAATGGGACAATTAAAATAGAAAAGCTCAAAAAGAGGAGTTATGAGTTTTATGATTGTGGCATTTAACAAATATCAGGAATGAGAGCAGCAGAATTAAAAACAGAGAGCTTGAAGAATCCTAAGTTAGATGAAGAAACAGAGAAAGGGCAGAAGCAGTTAAATGGTGCAAAGAAATTTGAAATTTAGGAAGGGGGGGAAGTACAGAGGATGCTGCTAGGGAGCTCATCTAAAGTGCTAAGACACTTTGCTATTAAATTTAGATAGCTTAAAGTTGAATGAATAGTAACCATAACTGGGGACCCTACGTCCCAGTAGTTGATGGGAGATCCCTTAAAATACTAACAGTATTAGGTAATATTATAGCAAATTGTAATAGTAGAAGCCCCTAAGTGATGATTAGGTGGTTCAGTTGTGGCAGGCAGATGTCTCTCAATTATCAAACGAGCAAGTTGTTAGGTTAATGGTGTTGGTTACAATAGAATCAGTTAAGGTTCCAGCTTGTGACGGATTAATGACTGAACTATTATAGTAAAGCAAATATAGTTTATATTTGCCAGGGAAGTTACTTTCTGCAAGACTTCAAATAGTCCAAGTGTTGAATGAACTCTTGAAAAGTCTTGAAGGACGCAGCTATTATGGTAATACCAAAACTGGGCAAAAAATAAGACAGATTCTTGCAGAACAACCTCTGTCTTAAATTAAGATTGTAAATTATAAAATCCACTATTTGTATAAATTATAAAATATATTATTTGTTGTTTAATAAGTTTATTATCCAGCCACCACATATATTCCATGTAATCTAACATTAGATGCCCAAGTTGATCTGAGTTCAATAACCCAAGAGTTTGACTAGCTGTATCCCACTTTATTACCTCATCCCTTTTTATCTGCTCCCAAAATCTCAGTTCTTTGTACTTTCCTTTTCAAATGCTCATTGCATTGTATTCTGTGTATTTTTTGTTACAATATCTAGTATAGCCCATAGGTATTGCTTTATTTTTCCAAGGTCTAACAGCCTTTAAAGTAAAGACCTGCTTACTAGTTTTATCT